>NW_010539721.1:44922-67102 GCF_000687285.1 Phaethon lepturus | reverse complement strand
TAGGGAAAGGGAATGGTGAGAAGAAATGCATGAGGACTACAGGGATTTTCCAAAAGAGCATGTGAGAAAGCAGCCAATAAACTGACAAAGCATACAACATCACTTATTTCCCAAACAGCATTCAGTCTCTAAGGTACAAAAAGGGTTTTTCTAGCTTTCAAAACAACTAACAAAGCTGCCAGCTGTTACTCAATGCATCATCAAGCTAAGGGGGGTGTGGGTGAGGAGAGAGACAGAAAAAGAGAAAGCTTTTATCCTCTACAACACTGACCAAAATGGTAAAGTCAAAAGTAAATACGTCAGGCATAGACCAGGGTCCTCTCCTGCAGGGCAGTCCATAGCTGGATAAATATTAAAATCAGTACAGAAAAATGTGCATGAAACAAGTGCCTTGAGATCTTGGTAGCTCAATCTCTCAAAGTAAAGATTATAAATGTTGGGAAGAGTCAGGGAGTGTTTGTATTTTAACTTTCTAGTAACTGGACAAGATAAACACAATACCTGGCTAAATGTCATCTACCATTCACACCAGCACAGTTACATATTGCCTTAAAAACAACCAATGGCAGAAGTTGTTCTTCAACAAATACAGTTAATGGAGATGGACAGTTTTCTATTAGCACTTAGGATGTCTGGTTTAGTCAAATTACTGTTCGTTATAAATTAATTTCTAAATTAATCTGAAGAGAAATCTAACAGAAAAATATCTCTCAGATAATCTTAAATGCTATAAATATTTATACCATTTACCCTCTAAAATCTTCCTATATGGGAATACTCTGTTACACATATAAAAACAGAAGTATGCTATTAAAGGGTTTAGGCAACTTTCTTCACAACTTATTCCCAGCAAAAGAATGAATGATCAGATGGCCCACTAACTTAAAATAGAGAAAAAATTAAAAAAAAAAAAAAAAGGAAAAGAAAAAAGGAAGAGAAAAATTACTCTGTTGAAGGTTAACTGATGTCCATTCTCTCCTCCCACAGAAAGGCTCAGTACTACGCAAGACCAAAAGAATTCTGAGGATGAAGACCAAGAACAGGGAGCAAATACTGCAGATCCCATATGAAGAATACTGTTTCTTGCAGCCCCTAGGTGATTGTAATATCCTACATCAAAAATTCCACTTAAGCTCTACAAAGTCAAGAGGAGGCCAAGGCAAATCTTCACATGTTCCTCAGTAAATCTCATTATTATGAGATGGGTTTTTTCTTTTTTTTATTTTCTATCATGATCAGTTTGTAGAAAGCCAAGAGTGAACAGCACTATCACTTAGTAGCATTCAGAACCAGTGCTATTTGCTACCACCTGGACTCTGATTTTGTATGTGAGCTTGGTTGTCGCAGTTCAGTATACAGAGTATATCACAGATCAGAAGAGCCACAATCCTGATTGTTAACGTTTGAAAAATATCCTTATAAAGACAAGCAGGACTTAAGGTTTTAAATTGGTCTGAGTGCCATTACACTACAGGCTGCACAAACAGTAATTGACAGATGCTCCTGCAAACAGTTTACAGGCTGACAGCCTCAAGAGGCAGTCCCCTCCAGTTCTGCTGGAGGACAAGTAAAAAGGAAGTAAAAATCTTCCATACCTAAGGATATACTTGTTTACTGGCTTGACGCTTTTGAGGGAAGAATTTACTCTGCTACTTTTTCTATTGAAAACAAACATGCTTCTTTGCAACAACAACAAGAAAACCATCAATAATGAGCAGTTCATAAACAAGAAGTGCAAAAGGAACTTATCCACCTGGTTAGGTGAGCCCCAAGTTCGTAATTTTTTCCATTCATGCTCTCTTTTTATTATCTAAAAACACATGAAAATTCCATTTAGTCACCAGCATGTCCCCTACATGCTGTATGTACAGCACTGATTTTATGCTTCCTCTGCTTTATTGACGTGATGGCAACAGCCAGTGTTTCCAGTTGTGGAATTTTTGTTACCTTTCTTTTAAGGCTGTGATGAAGAAATTTATTATAGTAGCTGGATTTCTGTAAAATAATACTTAAAATCAAACTAAATATTTTGGAGTGTTGACCTTACAAGTTGTCAAACTGCAATAAAGATTCCCCTGGTTTAGAATATAATGTTTAATTCCCTCTGCCTTCATCCAACAAACAACTACCAAAATACATGCAGTTCTGACTTTGAAACAACTAAGGCTTTTGCAAAAGAACTCTTCTCCTTTGACCATGCTCAGCTTTATTCCTGTCTCTTGTAAAATACAGAGTAAACACACAATGCAAGCATATTCATTATTTAAGACACTCAAAGCCAGATGACAAAAAATACACAGCAGTTTAGCCGCTTTTCAATTCACTTCACTATCCACTTATCTAACCCATAATTTGTCAGGTTGTCTATGATGATTTCATGGGAGATAGTGTCAGAAGCCTTACTGAAGTTGAGGTAAACATCCACTGATTTTCTCTCATCTACCAAGTTGGTCACTTCATTGTAGAAGGCTATCAGGCTGTTTAAGCATGAATTCCCCTTTGTAAATCCATGTTGACTACCCCTAATAACTTTCTTGTCCTTCATGCATCCAGAAATGGTTTCCAAGATTAGTTCTTCCATCACCTTCTCGTGGACTGAGAGGAGGCTGACTGGCCTCCTGTTTCCCAGATTCTCCTTCTTGCCCTTCTTGAAGACAGGAGTGACACTTGCTTTCTTCTGATCATCAGGACCTTTCAAAGATACTCAGGAGTGGTCTTGCAACTTCCTTAGCCAGCTTCCTCAGTATTCATGGGTTCATTCTTTCAGGCTCCATGGACTTACATACATTCAGTTTAAGAGTTCCCTAACCCAATTCTCTTCCACTAAGGTTAAGTCTTCCTTGCTCTCTCTCTTCTTTGTATCTAGGCATGATTTTATCATCAGTTCCACTGTGTTCCTGGAAAATATGTTATCAGCATTATCACTGTCCTCTTTAAATATACAAATATATGAAAGCTTATGGTCGTTCAACAACCTCTTCTAATCTCTTCTGCCCTCTTATGAAAGATGATACTTAAGAGAGAATTTAATCCTAATTTTCAGAAGCATTTGATAGGATTCATAGTATTAAAACGTTATTAGAATTATATCTGGAGCTTTTGTGTGTAGCTAGAGCAAGACAATACTGTAATAAAGAACATTATGATAATGTTTTGGTGAAATCCTTATTAACTTAACCTTACACTTAAAAGTTCCCAATACAAGCACATTGAGAGAGTAAAATAACATGAATTGACCTGTATATTTTTGCTTAGCTCTTACAATTCTACTAGAAAGAGAATGTATGTTTGCAATTAAAAAAATTAACAGAAGTCTCACAAAAATCTGTGTAGGAGGAACATCAGACTAGAGCCATGAGGATCAAGAAAGAGGGAACAGGATTCAAACCAGAGATCAATATAGTCTCCCTTTATTAATTGAGTTGTTACTCAATAATATTTCTCTGAGTTACATCCTTCCTTTTCAGCATTCAAAGGAGGTCTTCAGCCACTCTAAAATTAAACACAGGATGATCTGGGATTCCGATGGGAGGCAAGAACAGTTTATGTCAAGTGCTGTCTAATCACACATTCTGTCCAGGGAGACATGATCAATCACAGGCTGTTAGCTACCTGTCAGGACAATTCATCAGCTCCCTTGTGCATTGCCTCTTCCAAAGGTCAAAGCTAATGAACTAGCTGAGCAGTAACCACAGCTCCCAATAGATGGACAAGTTTTATAGGTGATCAATAACCCTTCTCCCACCAAAAGGAAATACAAAGGAGAAAGTAGTGGACAAGAGCAGGACTGGTCCCAATCTAATCTACAGACTGTCCCCACATGCAGGTTCAGGTAACCAAAGAGGATTGTGAATAGGTCTGCTGGCCACAGCTTATATCTAGATCCTTTTCTCAACGATGCAGGGCTTCTATGCAGTCTTATTGAGTACACGTACAAAATCCAGCATGTCAGGGAAATACTAAAACAACTGTGCACTTGTGGATCAGATACCTTGAACAAGTACAACATGGAGGACAGTGGAAACAGTAGAGTTCTCCTTGGCATCCAGATCAACCTATAGCTATATTCTACTCTTTAATGTAAAGAAAAAAAAAAAAAAAAGAAAGAAGAAAAAAAGACCACCATTTGAGATTCAAACAGTACCCAGACAGGACTCTGCCACTTTAAAAGCTTTCAATAAAGGCAATTGAAAAAAATTTAAATTATGATACAATTACTGCAGTGTTGGTGTCCAGACAAGAAAGGTCATACACAAGATGTACTGTTGCCTTTTTCTGGCTTTTACTGAAAATTGAAAATGGCTTGCAATACACAGGAGGTAAGACTACATGATGAAATATTCTCTTGTTGTCATAGAGACCATATGATTATCCATAACAACTGTGAAATTGTTTATAAATTTTCTGCACACCACTCCTGAAATCCAGTCTATATTGTGACTAGGCTAGACAATTGCCAGAAATACTTGTATGAGATTATACAAACACATGACTGTTATGCAGGCTCCTTACAGAAATCAGAATGGCAGGAGAATTTTTAAAAGAAAAAATAAAAAGCTGTAACCATCTTCAGGAAATCTGACAGCAGAGGCAAGACAGGGATATCAGAATATCTGCCAGGAAACCAGCTATTTATTTATACACACCCATTATTACATCAGCTGTTGCACTGCAAGTCACTATTAACAAGTTCTGAGAACAGTGGTTTTGTCATTGAGTGAGATGATTCCAAGTTTTATAAGGTCTTCCCAGTTTTAAAAATGGTAGTCAGTAGCTCTAAATTCTATCCACGCATAAGAAAACCATCAATAGTAAGTCATGAGAGGTAACAGAACTAATGTGGAGCCTTAAGAATTTTCAGAGAGTCAACAATCCATAATTTTATAAGGCAAACATTTTAAATATCAACACCTGCTTTTGTAGTCAGAAACTTGGTACTGCAGAGAAAGACTAGCAGCTGTTCTAAGAAAGGAAAAAAAATATATGGACAGCAAACATCTCAGCAAATTGAGATTGGTACTTGAAGGACTCTAAAGAATTCTGGAAGTCCTGAAACCAGAAAGAAGCCTTCTGCCTCCATGTTAAACTATTCCAGAAATAAGACTAGCACAATCTCATGTCACAATCTAGTGACATGTTACTAAAACAAGGAACACTTACAATCAACACACAAAACGTCAATTTCAAGATCTCACATGATGTAATGTTTATCATCAGCAAAAATAAGTTCTAAAGGATGTGGAGATTCCACTTTGTCTCTTTTGGAGACTATGGGCCTGGTAAACGTCAACACCAAATTGTTGGGAAAAAAACATTGTTTCGAAGACCAACTTAGTAAGTATTGATGTAAGCACTCTAATTCTGCTACCAATGCCGTTTCAGAATTCCTTTCATTCTCAGTAAGAATTAAGCATATCATAAGCATTAACACTGAAGATTTTTGTTTGCAATGAACATAGCAGGCCAAAGCAAGTAGGAGAAAATGTTCTTATGGAAATATTTTCAAGTTTGAGGGTTTTAACTATGTCCTACTCTGCAGCTGGGATAAGCTAAGTATGTGTGTATGATCAGTTACAGTAGTTCACATATCCTGGTGCAATGAAATACCTTATTAATGCCTCCACCAGAGTATGACAATACAGATGTAAAGCAATATGATTTCAGAGATCTTACATAGCTTATACAATGCAAGACTGGCAACATGAACAGAATACAGAGTTTTAATGTCTGTCTGAAATGATGTCAGGAACAAGGTTTCAGATTCATTCCAGAAACGAAGAATACTTCTGGAATGCAAAGATCCGGTACAAGAGACAGGTTTCAGCTGAACCTTAGGAGAACTGGGCCAGTGACATATAAATATCAAAAAGGTCACAATCAAGGTGACCACAATCAAGGTGACAATGTGATTGTGAGGTTTAAATCAAACAATGCAAGAAAATTATCAGATGCAGAAGACAGCATAGTTCAGAGTGTCATGCTATTACAGATAAAGATTCAGAAGTTCCATATCTCCAAGAAAATGGTAAACAGGAAATGAAACAATTTGTATCCTCTGCTTGACTAACAGAAAGTCATCCAAGCACATAATCAAAGCAAAATACTGGCACAGATACCTGTACACAAATGGTCTTGATCTAAGCGAAAAATATAATGGCAATCAGATTTCAGTTATTTCTGTTTACATTGGACAAATGTCCTACACGTATTTGACACAGCAAGTACATTTTCAGACAGTGTCTATGACTGTTTCATGGAACAACAATTAAGGAAGCCACAAGAGAAGATGATGTGACTCTTGGACTTGGGGTGCATGCACAGTCTGATTTTAAAACTTACAGGTGAGCAGCTTCCATGTAACAGCAACAATAACATACTTTATTCAACACTGCTACAGCACTGATGCAGGCTGAGAGAGGTATATGCAAAGTGAAAACTACTTAAGCATACTACATCATACTGAAAAGTACAGGGTCCATATATACTGCCTAGCAAAAGAAAGCTGCATTCATAAGCTATACAGTAAATAAAAGTATTAGAAACAAGGCAACATACTACAAAACATTGAGATCATGTCCAAACGGAAAAAACAAAATCCCAATCAACCAAATATACACACACACACAAAAAAACTCCTCTGAAAATACAAAAATCTAACAGATTTAGCTGTAAAAAAATCAAAGTGGGACAGGCCAAAAAAAGAGTTTGAAGAACTAACCAATGGAGGCAGAACTTGTAATAACATCTTTCTTCAAACAAATCAGGAGTAGGAAGCCTGCCAGAAGAGTATGTAGGACCAACAGATGATCAAGATAAAAGGAACACTTAGAGAAGATACACCCATTTGCAGCAAAGTTAAATGACTTCTTTGAATTGGTTTTCACTGGGGACTCCCGAACAGCAGTGCTTCTCTTAAGGGCTCAGTAAAGAATATGAGAAAATGAACTGTAACAAATCAGCAAAATGAAACTATTCACCCAAGAGTTCTGAAATTACTTAAGGATGAAAAAGATGAACAATTAATTGTGGTATGTAGCCAAAACTGCCTTAGTATCTGAACTCAGGAAAGTTCCAGGGAACTACAGGCCTGTAAGCCTGGATTCTGTAATAGAAAAATCATGAGGGACTGTAATAAAGCATGGATGATGTATTACTATGATCTTTTCAGAAGGCTTTGAAGAAGCTGACTTGTGGGTAATGGTGATGTCATTCATGCATGCTTTTACTTCCTAAGTAATCCTTAGGATTCCTTCCTTAGAGTAAACTCTAAGACATCTTTCACTAATTCCTTCATTAAGGCTGTTAAGGAACTTGAAACCATGGTGTAAGATATGAGGTCCTTGAATGGACATTTAAAGAGACAAGAGTCAAAGTGGAGCAATTGAAATGCCTCTTTCTGAGCAGCCATATCTTTCCCACATCAACCCAAACCAACCAAGGTTGAAGGACAGAAAAACTGGGTAATGGTCAAGGGGTCAGCATGTCAGAGGCAGTGGTTGAGTTAAGAAGGCAGTGAAGCAAATTTTCCCGTAAGAAATAATGTAATAGGTGACAGATACACATGGAACAGAAGAAATGTACACATCTTCAATAAACAGGGATGCTAATATAGCACAGAGGCTAGAGAAGTAACAGCAACATAAGAATCATGAACTGAAAGATATGCTGGCTTTTAAGAACAGATCATCGCTCTGAAAGATCTCAGGTACTTCATTCATGAGACTGAATGACTAATGTAAATCTTGTAAGCATTCTTGATGCTTCTTTCCAAATGGTTACATTGAAGAATGACACAGGAATTGATTTTTACTGTCTTTATTCCAAAACAACACCATACCTTTTTATGCAGTGGGTGTTTGGTCTGTGGAACTGCCTGCCAGGGAATGTCATTGACGCTAGCAGTTAATACGGGCTCAAAAAGTGGACAATGCAGAGGGAACAGATAAAATTACTGAAGAGAGCGCTTCACAAAACCACATTTGGTTCTGAAAGTCCATTTAGTCAAAAAACAATGCAAGTTTGAAGTATGTTTTAGACATGATTGTCCTAGTCACAACTGGGGACAAGAAACTGGTCAGGACCCCCAGTCCAATCCAGTACAAACTTATGTTCTTCACATTCTTTGCATCTAAATGGAAATCAATCTACTTGGCATACATACAAACCTGAGGAGTTTATGAAGATCTCCTTCCAGTAATAAAACAATTACTAGAGTCCCTTTTTTCATTCTACTAATGTCAAACACATCACTATATGAAACCAAAATTCATTCATTCATAGAAGCACAGAATTTGAGTCAGAATTGGAAGTACATCAACCTGATGTTTAATTGAAAAGTTAAAACTCTCATTAAACTTCAATAACATGACTTTCCAGCTACAGACCTTTCTGAGATTTCCCAACAAATGAGATGCTTAAAACCCCCATCAGTTTGTTTCTATGTCCTGATATCACCATTTCAATCTTCCCCCCTCCCAGTTTAGAGCTGTATTGTGTTTGTGTGGCAAGCTGGGGCAGGGGGGGGAAGTGTGTTACAAGGATGGCTTCTGTGAGAAGATGCCAGAAGCATCCCCCACATCCAACAGAGCCGCAGATGGCTCAAACTGAGCTCATAAGCAACGTTGGTTGCTCTCTGTGATAACATACTTAAGAAGAGGAAAAAACTGCTGTGCAACAGCAGCTGGAAAAGAGAAGTGAGAATGTGAGAGCAACAACTCTGCAGACACTGAGGTCAGTGCAGAATGGAGGGGCAGGAGGTGTTACAGGCACCAGAGCAGAGATTCCCCTGCAGCCTGTTGTAAAGACCATGGTGAGGCAGGCTCTGTCCCCCTGCATCCCATGGAGGACCCCACACCGGAGCAGGTGGATATGCCCAAAGGAGGCTGTGACCCTGTGGAGAGGACGTGCTGGAGCAGGCTCCTGGCAAGACCTGTGGGCCCGTGGAGAGAGGAGCCCATGCTGGAGCAGGTTTGCTGGCAGGACTTGTGACCCCATGGATGAGACCCATGCTGGAACAGTCTGTTCCTGAAGGACTGCATCCTGTGGAAAGGGCCCATGCAAATACTGAATTTCTTTCTTCAATTGAAGAAAGGCTATTACTCATAGTAGAGGATTCTCAGAACTGGTATATTATTTCCACACAAATTTACTATCACAAATGTTTAAAAGAGCAGTCTTCTCAAATCCTGTATTATACTTCTTGCAAAATGCCATATAAACAATGAACAAGAAAAACATGACCATTGCACTCAAAGTGGAATTACGAAGTCTCAAAATGAAGGAAAGAATATCATATCATCGCTACCAAAACCCTGTTATGAATCTATCACCAAGGAGCAGGAAGTTCCTTATCCTGAGCAACAATCCTCTGGAAATGTTCAAAGGTGAGACCTATATTTAAGTGCAACTGCTTTATTCTTTCAGTTCTTGAAGCCTCCAAAATAAAATTCATGTAAAGATATCAAGTTTGTGGGTCCACAACCCAAAATCAAGCTTCAGAGTAGAAGAAATGGTGACACTTCTATCAACATGAGTGGTGAGCCTTTGTGAAGTAAAACAATAAGACCCACAAGAAAACCCATATGGAATAACTACAGAACACCAACAGAGCTCAAGACAAAAAGTTACAACTTCACAAAGATTTCCAGGAAGCAAGTGATGATTAACATGCAGCCTCAGCAAAGCACTATTTAATGTAGGTATTTAAAAAAGTAATTACAAAAGTAGTTTGCAATCTAATGATTATGAAAGTTTTGGGACAGTTAAATGCAAGTAACCTACATGAATTAGTCAAATATGCTTTGAACTTGGGTACCCTGAGTTCAGCACAAGCTACTTTTAGACACCTTAGGGCAACAGCAAGAATACGGCCATTCAGATCAGTCTATTACGCAGTTGTAAAGCAACAACAAATTCCTTGGACAAACATATCTAGCAGTTAAAAATGTATGACCAGCAGAAAAGTAACTCATGTTTCTTGGTATCAAATCCAACAGCGAACGCTTGCTTGGTAAGAAAACTAAGCTACAGGCATACAGCAGGTATGGCTGTTAGCTTTTTCTGCAGAGAACCATTACATCCAAGTAACAATGGAGAAAGAAAAAAGGGCAAATATTGAAGACTTTTATAAGACCTGGGCATTTACTAAAGAGACAACTAAGTTCTTTGAAAATAAAGTATTATAATAATTGCTTTTTTCAAAATACCAAGAAGCACAACCAATCTTTAACAGATGAAAATCCTGCAATGAAATGCAAGACTGGGAAGAACAAGTTGTTCTAGCAACAATAAAATTACCTCAGCACAATCTGCACCCTACATTCCACACCACTGCCACTGTTGTAACCCTCTCGTTTCCTGAAGTCTTCCTTTACCAGAGAGTATCAAATTCATCCCTGTATCCTCTTTAACTTTCCAAATGAAGTTGGAGATCTTTAATTTGTCCTCCTATAACCAGCTGTGTGAAAGGCAGCACAGTTCTGTTGCTGTTGCCAAACTACATGTGCACTGGCTAGCTCGCTTCTAGGCGTGCCGGGTATCTATTCATCAGGCTAAATACCATACGTAATCGCTCAGCTCACACTGATGCCTACTTTTTGCAGAGGCATTAAATCAGTCTTTTCTTGCCTCAGTACCTGCTTACTTTCACATAAGCCACTTATTCAGAGACTAAGAAAAATTTTTATTAGCAAACAATAACTACAAGTGGTAAAGTCATATATATGACAGGTATATGGCCAAATTCCCTCTTGAATGAACTTCAACTAAACTAATTTCACCCTTCAACACCAGTTTGCCTTTTAAGTAAATGAATCACGTCTAAACCAGAAATAAAGATCACACTGGGAATAGGAATATTTTATCCTTCTTAAATGCTTGGTAACAGAGGCTAAAAAAAACTAGTACCTAATACAGAAAAATAGCCAGGAATTCCTTTTTGGGAAAAAAAAAAAACACGCAGCACTAGCAGACACGGTGTTTTAATTACATCTGATACAACACAAGAAAAATGCAGAAAGTGGGTACAGAGTTAAACAGAAAAAGCCATAATTGTTGACAAATATTTATTTCATAAATACCAATTAATTTGACGCACGCAGCTCAAGGCAGTCTATGTTTCCCCTTTCAATCTCTTCTAGTACACTGTGAAACATCAGATCCTGTGCTATGGTTACTTTTTCAGGCAAAACATCCTCATGTTCACCACCTGTCAATCTTTTCTTTTAAAGCAGTTATGCCTGTGACCAGCAGAAGGAAAAACAAAGAGGGCAAAAGGCTTATATATCCGCAGGATAAGCGCAACTCAGCTTTTCAATCTTTCCCAACCTTATTCAGCAGGCTTGTGTGATAAACCCCCACACCCAATGATTTCTTGAACCAATTACTGGGGGAGACGGGGGAGGCGGGCACGACAAAAAGAAAAGCCTCTTGAGCAAAATCAGCCAAAAAGTATGAGCATTTGACTCATGTCTAGGTTGACACAATATATTTTACAAGGCTCCCAAACTAGCATCATTTATATAATGTACAAGATAGCCCAATCAGTGGCAAATACTGAATTTCAAATTATTGTTTGCAAATATTATTGCCACATTTTTGTATTTTGTAGCATCTTACCAAATGTTTACGAGGAGTACAAACTTCCCCTTCAAAGAAGGGCTCATTTATTTAATATACTTCATTAAATACATGCCTGCATAGGTTTTTTGACTGACATTGTTATTCACCCTGAGGCCCGGCAGTCATGACAAAATAAATTAGATGCTATTTCCTGTATTTTATAATCTCTTGCCATAGAAGAAATGCATGCTTCTCCACAATAAATTTCAAAGTATAGAAAGATCCCAGCACTACAGTATGGGCAAATGAAATTTAAATTTGGAAACTGATTGACAATACAGGATATAAATTATTTTTGCATATAGCAAAAGAGTATTTGTATGTACAGTATAACTTCCTGTGTACACACAGATAAGAGAATACACACTTCTCAGATAAACTGACGGGTAACTAGACAGGGAATTTAACACAAAAAGCTAAATTAATTAGTATTAGCTTGTAAAGTCAAGGACTCAGTAGTAACAAGATTCTTCTGCATCCTTGATCTATCTAACCTGTCATGATTAGATATTACTATTCTCCCAGGAGCCCTGCCTCATTCACTGTACAGGATGGTTTACACTCTCTGAAGAGAGCAGAGAATAAAGACTGAATGGCAGAAAATAGCACATACGCCAATGAACCCTGAAAAACCCAAGACACAGGAAGCTAAAATCAATAGGAAAACTATGAAAAGAACTCTGGAAAGGAGCTCAGAAAATAACTATTTTTGATATGGTGCTATCAGCACTAGCCAATTGTAATGTTAATTCTGAAGCATGCTGAATGTTAAAATTTGAAGCAATATTTGAGTAATATGGTGGATTTGAAAAGTGCAGAGAAGCTTCAATATGCTCATATATTGTAACCTTACAATCTGGTCCCTGAAATAGTTGCCTTCACACGCAGATGGAAACAATCCACAGATAGAAAGACATCTCTCACCTACATATCCTTGCACTCTTTTCCTGCTTAATGTAAGAAAATACTCATGGTGAGGCTGAAGTTCATTCATCATCTTAAAAACATTACTTTATTAATACACAATGCAGTTTATATGATTTTGAGACTGAATAATGCTACCATATTTTTGGCTATAGAACTAGAGATTTGTCAAAAGAAACTTCTTGGCAGTACCCTCCCCTAATCAAAGGAAACAATCTGTATGTTTCACAAACAAGCTCAAGAGGAAGACACTGTCTGCTCATAGGCAGGCATACTACTGCCTCCCTAGACAGTATAGGGTAAGTAGCAATGTTTCCCAATTATTTTTAACAAAAGGTCCAGAGAACCATCAGAAGTTGGTTTTCCCCATTGTCAGTGAGAGAACCTGCCCTGATAAAATGCTGTGCTAGACAAATGCTGGCTAGAAATTATGCCATTTCTCTGAAGCATGTTATTAACAGTTGGTTATGAATTCTTCAATTGATTTTCCAATACATTTGGCATTAGAAAATTTCACCAGTCCTGTAACAAAACTCCCACTCCCCATCTCTCTGGTGGGCAGAATGCCAAAAAGAAGAAAAGCTGGCTCTTACAATTTTAAGCTCTTCCCCCATAGGCTGCAAAACAATCAAAAACCTCCACTTCAAATCTTTACAGAATTTTTCTGAAAACCACACAGAAATGCTGTGGTTTTAACTGTCCATTCCAGCTTCACTGCTTCCGTCTCCCCTCAAATACATTAAATACACATATTTCCAATGAGACACCCATTTTCTAACCAGCTTTAAATGTGCCACGTACATAAGCAGAAGAGAAGCAGCATCTTCCTAGGTTCAAATCACAGATTCTCTCCCCTTCTCACAGAATACAACAATAGCAGTCAGTCCTCCTCAGATAAAAATAAGCTCAATAAAAGAAAGCAGCACCACCAACAAAAACTTATTGTTATGCAGTCAGAAAGTGATGCCTGTCCAAGCTCATGAACATTTATTTCAGTATTATGTTATATAAATTCTATTTAAAAATAAATTTAAATTTTTCCTAAATTTCCAGTGAATGCTGTGTTGCCACTAGACACTTATTTTGTCAGCCTGCTAGTAAACACCATTGCCTTAGTTGTGATCATAGATGATTAAGCCATGAGAATTTTTTTTAGACAGTTATTTCATTACATATGCTCTTTTTTCTTATCTTAGGCTAAAGTCATTTGGCATTGCAACAGTAAAAGTCAGAATTTTAGCTTACTGGAAATTATTCTAGCAATTAAATTTTTTATGAACATACTTAGGGCTGAACATCAGGTTTTTATCTGCTTGCACAATCCTTTAACCTGTGGCTTACTCATGTACAGTGCTGTATAATACAAGAGATTTAGAAGCACCATCATCATCAAGTGGCAAGAAGAGAGCTGTCAAAAGCAAGGAAACTCATTTTAGAGCATCTGTGTGCCTTCTTGACTCAAAGGAATGACTAACTCCACTGCCTAAAAATTGAGTGTCGGGAAAAAAAAAACCTCTACATTGGGCTGAGATAGATCTCCCCCCTGCCCCAAGCAGATACCCCTGACACTCCTTCCACTTCTGCAAGTAAACCAAACCAGATGAAAACTAGGGGAAGAACACTGGATAATGGTCAACTTAATGAATCCTAAAAGAAGCAACAGAATTGTGTAGTTGGAAAGCCTTGGCCACACCAATTTGCTTGAAAGATGCAGGCACTTCACTGATGCACTTTTAAAAGTTCAAAAATTCACAAAAGACATTTTGTGTCCTTTTGTTCATCCAGTTAAGTGATCTGTTGTTTTTTCTTTTATGACAATTGCTAAGTCGCAAAAACCAGCAATTCCACAGCTTTCATACTTCTCAAGTAACGCATATGACAGAAGCAAAACAGCTTATAACAAATTCACAATTACTACTATTTATGTATGGGGGAAATGTATTTTGCTTTAAGAAACTTGCTAGTATGACATCTAAACAGAGGGCCATGATACTAGAAAAAGTGCATTAAAAGTCCACAGCAGTGTGTTGTGGTTTAACCCCAGCCGGCGACTAAGCCCCACACAGCCGCTTGCTCACTCCCCCATGGTGGGATGGGGGAGAGAATCAGAAGAGTAAAAGTGAGGAAATTCATGTTTTGAGATAAGGACAGTTTAATAAGTAAAGCAAAAGCCGCGCACGCAAGCAAAGTAAAACAAGGAATTAATTCACTGCTTCCCAGGTGTTCAGCCACCTCCAGGGAAGCAGGGCTCCATCATGCGTACAGTTTCTTGGGAAGACAGACGCCATCACTCCGAACGTCCCTCCACCCCTTCATTCTTCTTCATCCCAACTTTATATACTGAGTATGATGTCATATGGTATGGAATATCTTGTCCTGGCTTTGCCCCCCCCCAGCTCCCTGGGCACCCCCAGCCTTCTTGCTGGCAGGCCAGCACGAGAAGCTGGACTGTCCTTGACTGCTCAGCAACAACTCCAAACATCAGCACATTATCAACATTTCCTCATCCCAAATCCAAAACACAGCCTCACACTGGCTTCTGTGAAGAAAATTACCCTGGCTGAAACCAGGACACAGTGGAACTATAGGCATCATTAATTCAAAACACCACAACTTTTGTTCTGCCCTTTGCAGAGGTAGCAACAGTTCTGTAAATCAGTGCCATTTCCATACTGTAACATTCATATCCTAGAGAGTGCTGGATTCAGTTAGTTTTGGGGGAGCTACATATCCAAACTGACCTAGAGAAAATTTCCAGAAATAAAGATATCTGTAGGAACACCCTGAAAAACTAAAATGAAGTGGGAAGCTCTTTGGTCCTAGTACTCTGTCAAAGTCAAAATGTTCAGGCAGAAATTAAACCACGGGAGAACCACATCTGCCAAAAAATTTGGCTACCATTTTAATATGCGTATTTTACATGCTTATTAAGAAAGTTACATTAGTCCGGAAAGATACTATGTGCAAGAATGATGATGCATGTTTAAAAATCCCTAGTAAGTATAACAATTTATCCAAGCATAAATATACATATAAAAATAAAAGTACACAAGTAACCACTTTCCTAGGTTTGTTAGGAAACTAATTTCCCTCCAACTCTAGGCTTGCATCAATAGGACTTCCCTCCTTTTCGCTTATCTCAACTTCCAACAGTTTTGTCCGCAATAACAGTGTGTAATAAACCACTTATATAGAATAACAATCTGATGATAAGGATATTGTTTGAATTATTTCATTTAATTTGAATTGTTAATGCTAATTGTATCTAGTTGCACATGGCTATTCTGTCTTTAAATACAGGTAGCAGGATCCCAATTCTTCTTCCTCATCACCACCGCAGCCACTGGCATGGCCTACAAATCACAGTGGAGTGTGCCCAAGTTTTTCACACCAGTGATGTTAGCAGAAAGCTACAAATCTCCATTAGTATTTCCTGACAGTACCCACAGCTTCAGTCCTGATCTAAGAAGGGTCACTTGCTAGAATAATCCCACAATTCAGAGATTAAAACACTGACAGCATAATTCCATTGCTATACAACTTCCACATGGGGAAGGAAAGAACCTTTTGGCAGAGACCAAGTACTTTCCAGAGTAAGTTTCGCCGTTTACTTCTCCCCTTTCAACTCCAGGCAGAGTCACCAAGCCTGCTATGTTTGGACAACTGCCTGGTGGTTTACTCAGCCTGAGGCAAGCAGGGGGTGCTTCAAAACTCATCCAGATCCATTTGTGATAGCACGGTGATAGTTTATTTTCTACATAAAGCACAAGTGCCTGTTTCTTCAGTTGATTCTTTGAGGGTTTTATACTTACTGAATTTTTTTCTCCATCTTCCTCCAGGAGTGTGAGTAGAGGAGACAATATGAAAATAATTTTTTCTGCTGTGGCAGAGAGACAGATGCACAATATTTGGCATAGCTATAGTTGCAAAATGTCCTAATGTGGACATAGCTTTTACTGGCAAAAGAATACTAGTTAATGTCACATTTTTCTGAATTACGCTGAGCAGTTTTTAAATGATTTATACTTTTTCCATTGCTACAAGGTTTCAGCAGTCCAACAATTTTCCTAACCCAACTGTCCCTTAAAAAAACATGCCCCTCAGCAACAGAAAACAAGCCTGAAGTCAGGCCCAGATCCAGGGTCAAGTCACTTCCTTAAAGAGATGGAAGGACAGACTGTGTCCTTATTCAACAGAATATGCCTATGTCTCCATTTCTGCTTTCAAGCTTTGTGTTAGAAGTATTTCCACATTAGAAACATTTTATTTTCACTCCTGAAACCTTTTAATTTCCCTCCTGAATATTTTAAGTGTATGAGTGGTGCCAAATTCCAAAAGAAACAAGATGCTCCCCCAAATTCTCCCGTCTATTTTTCAAGGAAAAACACAGGTGTGAGGCTGTTGATAGGTTTTTGCCTTTAGCTAAAATGGTAGTGAGTTCCAAAAGCATCCAGAATTCATACAAATAGCTTGCATTTTTGCCTGACTTGGCACTGTCTAGACCTTGGACAGATAAATTACAAGAAAAAACATGGAACAAAAAACCCCCAAGGAGTTTCGTTTAAGGGTGTCTCTACAGAGGGGGACAAAGAAGGTGAGGAGAATCAGGACTTGTGTTGCTCTTTGCTTTCTGATGTAGAGAGGACTCTTTAAGCCACAATAACCTTCCACTTAGAACTTTTGAGTATTCGATACATTTATACACTTATTTATAAGCTGGTAACATGTTTAAGTGGTTTACAACAAGGAAAAGCAAATGACAGCTGTGCAAGTGGTTAATTTTTGGTAGATAAGGCCTCTTTAACTGTTCTATCAACTAGAAATTTTCTAGCCATGGAGCTGTGAAGCAAAATCAGCACAGCCTTGAGAGAATTAAATAAATCATAAACAATGTATGTCCATTTTGAACATTCATATGAATTAATCTATTTATTAGGATACTAGGAGTACACAGGCCAAATATGAACTAGCCATCTTTCAGCATCTAGTACATGCACACTATTCCAAGAACAATCTACAATTCTAGGAAGCAAAGGAATAAACTGAAATTGCAATGCAATTTACTGGTAGTAGCATAATAGGCTTGGGAATGAAAAGCTCTGCTATCCACAAAGCAGCAGAAACTGTCTTGAGGTGAGCCACTTTCAAAGCTACCAAGCCAGACAAAGTGTTAACCTAATCAATGGCAGAAATTGCTGGTGACAAAGTGCAGTAGAAGGCCTATTAATGACAATACAGAACTTAATATTCATAAACACGGTGTCCGGATCAAGAATGCTTTTGAACACCCTCTTCCTGTCCTTCTGTTGTAAAAAACAGGGTGGTGGCCATGGAGAAACTACAAATTCCAAATAATTTCTTTATCCAAGCCGTAACATCATTGCCTTACCATCATCCACTGACAACATGAAATAATAAGCTTTTGATCAATCTGCAAACAGGCACTGAAAAGGCTATTTCATAAAGAAGCCAGAAGTGTGGTCTATATGGTATCTGCCTAGGAAGACAAGGAAAAGGCACATCACCTATCATAACACTGAGTTAGACACACTGTAATCAAATTTTGGTACTAACTTCTTGGGCTTCAGTGCATCGCCAAACCACAACATGGTATGCCAGCCCTTCCAAAATTAATTTGGACATATTTTGAAAAATGCCATTCACAATTTTTCCTCAAGTCAGATGATACAAACCCAGCTGAGAACAATATCCCAGTCATCTCTCCTGGCCAAGCCCCATGCTAGCTCTGCAGTCATTACTCTTCAGCCAGCACCACCTTGGTTCACAGTCAGTACAATGCGCAATTTAACAAAGAACTTATTACTACAAATGGAAAAATCACAAATTCCCAGAGGCACGTGCAATGTGTGTCTCACAGACCACACCCTTACTGACACAGTACACAGTACTGACACAGCCTGCGTTCAAAGGCTCCCAACTTCCTCAAACACCATTTCCCCTCAGAGCACGCCAAAATATTAATCCCAAACACGCCAACACCCACATGAACTTTTAAACTGTCTTTTAAAAGGAGCACATTTACTACTAAGTTTTTTTTCTTGCCTATTTCTAATGACTGAAAAAATACTAGATTAAACCAGAATGCAAGAAGCATGACAAACAGGAATTACACTAACTGGATGACAAATTTAAACACATAAGGTAAAACTGAATACCATTGATATCAAATGGAAATATTTAATAACTCAACATCTACTTTTACGTTTTTAGAGGATGTTACCTGTTAAAATTCTGCCCATCCATTTTCCAAGTTAAACATCTAGATATATGTCTCTTCAAAGTAGTCTAAAGAAACTAGAAGCACCTTTCTGCTAAAAAAAGGCCAACAAATGGGAGCAATATGGGTTGGTTGGTTTGGTTTTTTACAGGGGAAAATTTCCCACATGTACCTATCTGTCCTTCAGCTTGTGCTGCTCAAACTACACATACCTGAGTTTGGGGAAAAAAGAACAGACAAACAGCAATGCAACAAAATGCGCTGATGACTTAGTTACACAAGTCAGCAAAAGAGGGTTGAATGAGTAAAAATCATGAGGAAAGAAAAGGCAAACAAGACAAGGAATATCACTGTGCTGTTGTATAAAGCCAGAGTATAACTGACGCAACTGTGCACAGTTCAGATCCCTACCCCACACCCCAAACTCAATAAAAAGGTGGCAGAACTGCAAAGGTAAAGAAAAAAGCAACAGTGGCCAAAGTTAAGGAGATTCTACATGAACAATAATAAATAAATTAACAGACAAACAAACCACAAAAAACCCACCAAAAACTTTTCAGCAAGGGAAACAGCCACTGAAGCTTCCTAAAAGTATGTAAATCACTACTGGAATAGGAAAGGTGAATGGGAATAAATTGTTCGCCATTTCCCCAAACATAAGGCCATAAAGTATTAAACTAAACTAACAAGGGCAGAAATAGAACATACCACTTGTTTATTTGTCCTCATAAAATACTTTTTAAAAAAAGTAGTATGTGATTCAAAGACATAGAATGTATATAGCAGTTTCTCCCAGTCACTCCTTTCTCCTCACACTTCTCTGCTCCAGCATGAGTTCCCCTGACTCTGCAGTTCTTCGGGAAAAACCAAGCACCCCCTGCTCCTGCGTGGTGCTCCCCATGGGCCGCAGTTCCTTCAGGAACAGCCAACTGCTCCCGTCTGAGCCCCTCCCGGGCTGCCGGGAATACCGTGCTCCACAGCAGAGCACGCCTCCTCCTCGCCTTCCAACCTCAGGGTTCCCTCCGTCGGCTTAGTTTTGTGAGGTGGTGGTGGTGGTGGTTGTTGGGGGGTGTCCCCTCTCCTTCACCTATCTGGCATCTTCTGCCCATCTTTAAATACGTTTCGCTGATGCACCCACCCGCAGCTGTGGGGCTGAGCCGCGCTCAGCCGCGGGGCCATTGGAGCCGGGTGGAACAGGCTGTGTCCGGCTCGGGGCAGCCCCGGGTGCTCCGCACAGGGCCCGCCCATTGATGGATAACATGTCAGCAAAATATATGCTCATAACAGCTTCATTTACTTAGAAAAGCAGACTAAAAATGGTACACTGGTCATACCAGACCTGGTATCTTGAGTGCTTCAAATCAGCTTTCCTCCACCTGCTGTTCCTCCATGTTCAGTCTGTTTTGAATTCAAGTTTACTGTGGACAGTGATTGTCTTAAATAAAAAAATGTTCATTATATATTCATGTATTATTAAATAAAAAATCGGGGGGGGGAGACAAGAGTAGGTACGAGTAAATTTATTTTTATACATAGCTGTTCTACATTCATACTTTTAATGGCTCCTAAATAAATGCCTCCTATAAGACTCAGAAAAAAAATACAGCCAGCATATAGAAAGAAAATATGACTGTGAGACACAAAGCTGTGAGTTAGGGGATAGGAAACAAAAAGAGAGGGATTGTTTTCATACCGTATAAAACTATAAGAGGTGGGGTTTTACTTTTGTCTTTTGGGGGTGGGAAGTCAGATCCAATCTAAAGAAAGCTGGAAAGAAAGTCTGAGTATCATTTACCTCAACTAGAAAACAACAAAAGCAATCATTTCAAGCAACAATAATACCGATTATTTCAGTATAATTTTCATGAGAAAACTTAAAAACATTAATAATTATGGTTGTATAATATGCATATGCATAGTTTTGAATTATTCCTTACTTTTTTTAAGTTAATAAATTCATCTGTGTCATCCTTTCCTAAAAGCAATTTCAGTTTTACCAAAAGCACATTCTTAATAGAAAAGGAAATTTTCAAGTGTTCCTCAGAAAGTCTGGATAAAAGGTTGGAGCGTTACATATCAAAGACGGGATAGTAGAAAGCAGCTTTAATAGAAACAATACTTTCTATGGGAGATTCACAGAAAAGCAGTGATGGAAGCTTAAACAGAATGCAGAGCCTATTGTTACCTACATATGAAGGTCTTTAGAGAAGGGAAACACAAACAGAGCAAGTTCTTTGATCTCAAAATGGAAAACCAAACTCTTAAATAACAAGGATAACAACTTGTACCAACAACAAAAGAGCACGCTACGCCCAGTTGTTGCTTATGAATGCAACATGCTTGTTATAAATGGCAGAGAATTTTCAGAAGACATTACAATTTCTCATTTACATGCATAGAAAGAACTTACTTGAGGCTAGTGACAAGAACACTTGCCAAAAGTGGAAGTAATCTTCACAAGCAAAACTTCACAAATGGAAGTAATTTTGAATCAGACTGAGATTATGAGCTCATCAAAAATATCTCTCTTTATAATTGTACTTTAACTCATTCATGAATCATGAAGCTAGCATTTGAAGGCTGCTCATCTATGCAGCAATCAGATCTTTAAATAAGAGTAGAATAAAAACTCAAAGATGCCTACCACCATCTTACACAATACCTCCAGTCTAAAATTTTACATACAAGTCCTCCTAGTTGCATAAAGGGAATTTGATTCTAGAGAAGAATACATAGTCAACCACTACAGAGTTATCAACTAACAGATTTCATATGCATAACCTTCGATTGATCAAGCTACTGAAGAAAAGTCAATTCTGTATGTAAATTACTGCTAAATATTATTTCCTATTTATACCTTACACTTTCATAGACAATATATTTCATGACAGCTAATCATTCCTGAAAGAAATACTCAGAGTTGCACAGCTGCAGTTTCCTCCAAAACTGTTAACTGCATTTCTTCCACCCCGCATACGGGTTCCCTTTATATAGTCAAGGAAAAAAAGTTACACAAATCACATAAATGTCATCCTAAAATTTTTAATTCACTTCAATCTTATGAACGTTCTCTCTTACCGAGCATCATAAATGGCAAGATACTGATATCTCTAATTTCCTAACTGGTACATATATTCAGCTTTTTTTTTATACACATTCTAGGCCAAATTAGTACAGCTGAGGACCATGGCAGTGGTATTTGGTACTAATTATTGTGGAACCCTGGTTTTATTAACTGTCTGGAAGAACCTACAGAACAAGAAACACTGTTGATCTTAGGAGTGTGTTTCATCTCTGAAAGACCATGCTAATCATTCTGCCTAATCTGGAAAACAACTCCAATCAAGTTAATTGCTAATGAGGCAAAAGTGAAAATCAAAAAAGGTAACAGAACAGGAT
>NW_010539721.1:34948-44891 GCF_000687285.1 Phaethon lepturus | reverse complement strand
AGAGCGGTGGTGAAGAGAGATGGGCTACAGCAGAGAAATTTTGATGATGGAAATGGCAATGATTCCAAAGCAGGATGAGCATCCTTTAACTAGAGGAGTGTGAAAGGACAGAGCATTCTTTCCACCTGTCATGTGTTGACAAGAAGATGACTCTGCATGCAATCCTGTATGTACACATGCGAGAGCCACAGCAAGACAACCAAAGCAGCAAATGCTAAAGTGGAAGACACTACAGTTGAACAGACAACTGCGCTTCCAAAAACGTCAGCTGCAAATCCAAGCCAGTCAGTAAAGCGGGCGGGTAAACCTCAAACAACAGATGGTAACAAACCAGAAAGAAAGACCTGAGAACAACTACTCGTTTCTTTTCCCCACCTGTCAACCTCCAAAATTGCCCTAAAATACATGCATCAATCAGTGCTAATTAACATACTTTAACTATTCAAAACTGCTTTTCTCCTTTCTGCTTCCCATTAAATAACTAAAAGACAAATCCATTCCAGAGGACATTCTCGAGCAGCTTACCTGGTGGACAATCTGACCAGCAGAGATGGTTAGTCCATGAGAGTGGAGACCTCCTGTAACAATTTAATTTTGTCAATGCTCAATAGTAACAAGCATTTCCTCCATTCTAATGGGCATTACTCCCACTCATGTGTCTGCTTTAGCAGCAGCACAGCTATATCAGAGCTTACTTAAATAATAATTTTCACATTACTAGCAAAGTTCTCTGCCTTGTGCTGAAGAAGTTCTAGCTGTAAATTTCTAAGAAAAAAGGGAAATTATCTTCTCTCAGTTAAAGCACCAAAGTTATTTTGCTTCAAGAACTCAGTAATCTATGCATTTAAGTAGAATATGTGGGTTAATCAATGATCAGTATTTATTTGTACAGATACATTTGAATTCAAAACTTAACATGATAAATTTCTCTACCCTACAAATTTCAGCCTGCTGAAGAAAATGTTTATGTATCAAAATGGTTCCAGTTTTGGGGAACAACTAAACTGACTACAGGTATTTATGGATTCTTCTTAGATAGTTACAATTGTATGTCAAGTGAGGAAGAAACAGGGCTCATGGACAGAGAACAGGGGTAAGCAACACATTACACTTAACGCATTACAAACAGGATTTGTAAATTAAAACTAAAGTAACTCTTCTTCCATTCAGACTTGATTAGGATCAAGTTAGCCTTATGAGGAGAAGATTTTGTGTAGATGTGGTGCTTAAGGATATGGTTTAGTGGTGGACTTGGCAGTGCTAGGTTAACAGTTGGACTTCATGATGTTAAAAGGTCTTTTCCAACCTAAATGCTTTTATGATTCTAACAATACACAGTATCGAACTAAAGAAATTTCATGCTGGTGATCTCTTTTTTTTTTTTTAACCTCTGTGAAATGCATGATTGCTTGGATCCTGGTAACCAGTCCAGATCATTCTACAAAATGCTCTGAACAGAACTATGGATTAGAAAGCCATTTTTAGAAAAATACAGATAGGAAAGTCACGGGAAGAACACCCTGCCGCCCCCCCCCCCCCCCCCCCCCCAAAAAAAAGGTGCAAACATATTACAGGCCTTAGGGGCCATTCACAAACAAGACAGGAGGCAGACCTCATAGCAATCCAATAAAAATAGAGAGAACAGGAAATGACAGCAGTGTATGATTGTAAACAGATTTCATGTGGAAAATTATCTCTGCTCACTTTTATTTAAACAGGATTCTTCAAAAAACAAAAAAGAAAAACAAACTTCACCGCTCCCCATCTGCAATATCCAGCAAAATAATATTGTCAGAATTATTTTAGGAACCAATCATTACACTAATGCTGTGCCTGGCAAAAACTGCCACAGGGATAGGATATTTACAGTACATTCAGAGTCCTCAGACACAAAAGTCAAGTTTCGTGGTAGGACTCTTATAATACATGCTTGTAAGCATCCTTAGAGATTAACTGAATGCATTACTTTGTGGATGAATTTTATATCTGAGTGATATTTTTACATACTCAATCTTCCAAGTAAATAATCCTAATAATCGAAAGGCCATATTACTTCTAATGTAAAAGGTACTTGATAATCCACAACAAAATGTAACCTGCAGCTCCTGATTCTTTCTTAATATCTGGAAACCAGATGCTAAGCTCAGAGATGAATGCAGACAAGAAACCAGTACAAGTCACTTCACGCAGTGAGACAAATCTATTTTAGTAAAACGTCCATTACTGAGGAATCTGGAGACTTTTTCAATCTGACACCAGGAGCAAAGACCCAAAAGACAAGTTATTCAAGGACGCCATATTGTAAAATAGAGTATGCTACATCAGACAGAGTGAAACTAGCTGTGGTTTACATCCACAACATATTAAAAGGAAATGAATTACTGAAGACCTAGGCCATAAAAAGAAAAAAAAAAAAAAAAAAAGTAGTCTAATTGCAAAGAATATCTACTAGTGCTACAAATAACCATTGCAATTTTTCCTCACTAGATGTACCAATATACATTCAATCTAAACAGATTAATCAATACCAGCTTTTATTTCAGAACACCTAGGCCACAGAATAGATTTCTCATTTACAAATAATGTTTATAAACATAACATATGGCCTTAATACAGTGGACAGCACTGTCCAAAAAAGGAAAAATTAGAATTGACAAATGTAATAACAGAAAAACAGAAGACAGAGGAAGCCTCGCCCCACAGAAAAATTAAGTATAAAGAAAAAAACAGATTAATCGCAACAAAAACAGATGCTGATAAAAATGAGGATCACAAAAGTTTCAGACTGATAAGCAATACAAACATGAAACTCAACATCACACAAAAATAATTATCATCTATTGTTTGAACCAAATAAGGAGAATGCATCCATCTACCTCTCTTTTTGAAATTAAGATAAAAACTTTACGTAGTCAAACAGCAAATCAACTCAGCAGAAATTTCTGGGAAAAATTTAATCAGACCTTTCTGGCGCATCACAGTCTGTCATGCATTAACACTCACAAATGACTGGTAAAACTAGATACCAATCTTAACTTAGATTGG
The DNA here is from genome assembly GCF_000687285.1 of Phaethon lepturus. Lineage (NCBI taxonomy): Eukaryota > Metazoa > Chordata > Aves > Phaethontiformes > Phaethontidae > Phaethon > Phaethon lepturus. The sequence goes on along the minus strand of NW_010539721.1, from coordinate 41,846 downwards.
AATTAACTTAGTCTGGAATTACAAACATATTATTATTCTCATTATTATATGGGTTTTGCATGACATGATCTGTAAGAAGGAATAAGGCTGCTCAGAAAAGCTGTCTATTCACAAGAAAAACAGGGCTTTCAACTCTCTAAGTTCTCCTATCCCCAAACATATTCTTTAATTCACTGATCCAAGCATTTACACAGACTACATTAGTTCTTTCCAACTTCCTGGTAACACAAGCTTTTGGAAGTTAAAAAAAAGAAAATTTTTAGTTTGATTTTATCTGAAGAGGTGCTTTTAGGAATTCTAAAGTATGGATTGATATATGTAGTCTCCTATAGCTTTTTAATGAGGGATTGCAGCCAATGGAAAACTCAGACAGCAACCTAAATATATTATTTTTCATAATATTATACAAAATTTTTATCTTTATAGGCCATGTTTATTAATGGACATTATAAGTTTACAACAAAATTACTTAATGTTTTAGTCTAAAGACTAAAAACAATTGGTCTGTGTATCAAAATCTGTAGCAGCTTGCTGGCACCCTCAAAATCCGTGGCAGTGCAAGGGAAGAACAATACATAGTCTTCTTAACTCATGACTGAGATTCGTCTGTTCAGCTGCATGTAACTGCATAAGCTAGCCTGATCAGTACAAAAATAAACAAAATAAATATCAAAGGGGAGAAAAAAAGATAGTCCCTGTCACCTGTCATTACAATCTGCCAATGTTGCTAAATCAGTTCACTTCTGAATTTAAATTTACTTATTACACAAACTGATTATTCCACTTCCTACACAGGAACATACATACTAGCTAAATATTTTTCTACATGTAATTAGCTAAGTCTGTAGACAAAGTCAACATACTTTATACTTTTATTTCAAAGATTTCACTTATCAAATCAGAGAGGTGAAAATAGTCACTTGACTTATGTCACCCTGCAGGAAAATAAGCAGAAGTCAAGCATTTAAACATTATTTTTTGGACAGCAGTCCAGACATAGTTTAAAAAAACAAAATAAAACTGAAAAAAACACACACCAAAAACCCTCACTGTGCCAAAACAGAGTTTCTAGACTTTCCAAAGCCATCTTTTTGCACAATTTCCCACAAAAAAGAATCACAATTTCTACAATTGTCCCAATGCAGGATCAAAATAATTCTCAGAATACAGAAGATATGAGATTTGATACACCTGATGGCAGATATAAAGCAATAAACAATACACTTTAATAGCTAAACTACAGGCAGATCAAGCACAACCATGTTTCAGTCCTTGACCATGCACTTCCTTTAAAAGGTCTGTTGAATTTACATTACACGGGACTGTCAGATTACTGGTGGAATCTGTCAGAGTACATGGATTAGCTACTTTTTCCATCAATATGTTTTGCTGTATATGACATTTGCAAGAAGATACATGTGCATGAAGGTGCACATGACACGTGAGAAGATACAGCACAGAAGCTGATAAAGAACATACAGTGTTAGTACAAGCTCTTTTAGAATGGCTCATCACAGCACTCCCTGTTTTACAGGTGAGCCGAGTGTAATGCCCAAACCAATTCAGCTCTTGATTACTTCGCAAAAGCTGCCAACAAAGATACCAGCACCATTTGCAGTAGTTATTTGTGCAGTTTGGAAGGCTGCCCACTGGGAGCAGAACTGATGCAAATACAGGATACAGACTATGAAACAACCATCAGTAGGCAGTTTTAGATATAAATTGGTATTTGCAATACAGGTTACCCGTATGTTAAGTGCTATTACAAGGCTGAATGGGATTTCAACACTCCAAGATGCAGTAAAGCAAACATTAATAGTTTATGGAGGTTCACCAGATACAAGCCAGTAGCTGAGAAGATTGAATTAGTTGAATCTTTAATTTATAGCCATTAATTGTATGTGCATTTCTGTATTTTCCACTTAATGTAGTCTCCATACCTATTGATCACATCTCATTTGCTCTCATTAAAATAGATGTAGTTAAAAATGTATGAGTTAACTGTTAAGTTATTTTAACATTGTCTCAAAAACAGTTCACAAGCACTTGTGCACAAACACAATACATAATCCAACTTTTACATGCCAAAGGGGAAAAAAAAGAACTACTGCCCAGGTTAGCCTGTAGGAAACTGCAAGTCTCTCAAAGGTTGAAGTCATCGAGGCCTTAAAGACTCAAGAAGTTTTGACCATTGCTGGCACTGTATTAGACTGTATCAGAGGAGTTAACCAGGACAGCCCTATCTGGGGAGTAAACTAGCTACTACAAAGCCATCTTAGAAAGGAATAAGTCATGAGAGAAGCAGAGAAAAAGGAAGCTTGCCATTAGGTGGTGAGCCAACAAGTCTCAGCAGTCAGACATTCCACTTTGGGCTGATCTGTCATCTTTCTTAAGGCTGCAACTTACATCTTCAGGACTTTTTGCTATCAGTTCAGCATGTCAGGAGAACAAAGTTTAGAGCAGTAAGAAACAGCCATCATTCCATGGAACTTTGAGTCCTTCCCAAAAGAAACAAGACCTCTATGTTATTTTAGGATTGCTTTTACAATCATATGATTATGCAGCCTTAATACAAAACTCAAAGACATACCTCAAAATTAAGAGAGCAAAAACAAACGTAAAAGGAGTAACTTCTTCATTAGTTCAATCAGTTCTCAAAGGAAGTGGCTATGATGACAAGGGCAGTATCCAAAAATAGAAAAAGATACCCCATATGCATAAATCCCCCTGCCACCCATTCTTCCTCCTATCTATAATATCACAGTATTTCCAAATTACTGTACATCACCATATCATAATTTCACTGAAAATTGAGTTATTACCTAAAACTGAGCATAAGGGTTTCAAAGCTATTTGAAAGCGAGTTTGAAAATAGAAAAAGATGTCACCTCTTACTACATTTGGAGCACCACATTAAAAACTCCAATCCACAAAGCATGGCAAATGTTATCATTCCCATGTGGGTTTTTTTTTTAGTGTCAACATCCATCATTTTCTTTGACACAGTATGGCCCCAATTCTATTATACATATATTACAGCCAAAAATATTACAGGACAGCCATGGTTCAATAGTTAGGGTTTCTTGAGGTGGAGTAAAATGTTCCAAAATTCACCCTGAAAAGCACAAACTAAAATAACATGGAGGCTCTATGAAAGAATAACTTCTTTGTAAGTTCAACTTTACCATTTAAATCCAGACAAAGGCACCAACTCTTAACAGAAAGAGGCAAAATCTATTTCTCATTCTACCATCTTATTTTCTTTCATTCTTTTTGTTCTTTCTAAGCCATGGGCAAAAGTCATTAACAAAATGAACTTTCTTTGCTTGCAGCTTTGTCAGCATGTTGCTCAGATGACAGTAATATACTGCTTTACAGACTGTTGTGCTTGGTTAAAAGGGAATCCATATGTAGGCAGAGCTTACATTTGGAGTAAATTTTAACTACTGATTGTTAAATAAGGAAAGAACAGAGAAAACTGAGTCCTTTCTCACTGCAGTTGATGTTTTGCCCCAAAACATCATACACCATGTTTAGGTCAGAGGTATCAATGCTGTTAAGTTTTTGATGTCCAAATGCCTTCTTACAAAAGACACCAGCTGGTAAATTCTGCTCGAGTGTATTAAAACCACGAGAGTGCCAATGTGCAGGATATTCTCAGAAGCAAGACAAAGCTCAGCAAAAGCATTAAGAAGAATCTTAAGACAACTTGGCTCTTTTACTATCTTCCCTATCAACAAGTGGGACACGCCAAAGACATTAGATTAATCATCTGCACTATATTTGTACAAAAATGACTTCCCAGAGAACAGATGTTCTCTGTATTTGGCGCAAACTTTCTCATCTGAATTGGCCACATTATGTGTCAACAGATAAGCTGAAAGAGTTAGAACAGCGTAGAAGCAAGCAGGGCCCTTAGGTGTTCCTCACCTCTCCTGTTATTAATCTTTACAGCTTTCTTTAGCATTTTGTATTAAACAAAAAAGAAGAAAATAAAAAGAAAAAGTTAACTGGGCAAGTTTTGTTTTCTCAGCAGCTCACAAAGGTAGTTTTAACATCTCTACAGAGGTTACAAAGCAAAACGGAAATGAAAACTAAATAGTCACTGGAACAGAAATTGATCCCCCCATCATCACGCAAGAGCACATCTCCACATTGAAAATTCATCATGTCATAGGTATGCCACTATGCTGCATTTCTGTTGACGTGCTTCTTGCAGGCACTACTTCTCATTTAAAGATTCCGGAAGCATACTGCAGGCATTGAAAATCTATTCAAGGTGGTCAGAGGGATCTTGCTGTGGTTTGCCACTGTACCATACTCTTGAAGATAGTATGTTACATCATCTTAAGTATAGCAACAGCTGCACTTGCACAGTTGTTTCTGTGTTACTTCAGTTAATGAAGCAAGATGACAGAAAAAGTAAAATCATGATCAACTTTTCAAAGACTTCCATTAGTTGAATCACTGCTGCTGGCTCTGCCTCTTTTGCCAGAGTGCCAAATGTAGAAAGTGTCCTAGACAGCACTGCAAATATTGCTAACGCTGTCCTTATAAAACCTCCCTGCAAGCCATGCTAGATTGATTCTTCAATTTTAGAGCCATTTTAGAACTATCATAAACCACCTTAAGCTTTTTAAATCAATCCACTATAATGTTGTCTTGAGTATTATTTAAAAGAAGGCATTCTGGCTGTTCTGTGATCGCTTTTAGATCCTTGTAATTGCCTTCACTGACCTTATCATGTTGCTGCTAATAAGCATAAGTGATCATCTTTCAAATTTCATCCAAGAAAGCATACCACAAATCATCCTGTAACATCACTGTTTAGTTTTCAGCATGTGCTCTGCAATGACAGCTAGCAGTCTTCAGTTTCTTCCTGATGAATAACTGAATAGAGAACTACACCAGTAACATAACCCCATGCCATTCCAGTCTCAGATACCACTATGTTCTGCCTGAACATATGGGCTAGAGGATGAGCTCTTTCTCTTAGCTTCTTGGTAGCATTTTAATGGCTTTCTTCACGGTCGGGGCAGCTAGAGAAACTACAGTAAAGAAAGGCAGGAATGGGTCTAAGAGTGGTTAAATACACAACTTTATACCCATTGAAAAGGGGCAAGAAAAAAAAGATGTATAAAATCCTGAATGTTGTGGAGAAAGCACTATAATCTATCACACTGCATCGTGATTTTATGCTGGAACCACACTAGCAACTGCTTAAAAGGGTTTGCGTTGGAGGCTACAAGTGCTGCCTCTCCCACGTGTTACTAAACGACAAAAACATGCTTGCTTTCACAACTGCATGGTAGCATTTCTGAGGCAAGTTACGAGAAAAAACCTACTAATATTTTTTTAAGTACCCCAAAAGCCTCTAAACTCAGACATAGTTTGCTTCAATTTGGGCACTTTTTGGCCAATTTTTGAGACGTTTCCAAAAATTAATCTTCAAGATACATTATGATAGACAAGTTGATTACTTTAGAAACTTCAGAAAGATTTCCCATGAAATTTGACTAGATTTTTTTTTCCTCTATAGCTGAACTATTATGTAGTGAAATATATATTTCACTGTATGTAGTGAAACTGTTCAAGAAATAATTATGCTCAAATTATAAAAGGGAGGAGGGGGAAGAGGGACTGCAAAAAATAACCCCAAACCCCAAAGCCTGACAAAGAGCGGAGCTTGTACAGGTTTATATCGTAGCAGTTTAAACTACACATCAGATTCAGAATAACACATTTCTAAGCATACAAATAAAACTCCTTCCATTGAATTGCCAGGAACTACAGCTAACAGTAAATGATTATCCTTTGGAAGTTACATGTACCACCCAGTACGCTGAGACATGAACTTCTTCTTAACAATTACTGAGTGGATAACAAACCACTTGGGGAGTATATAGATACACAATGCAAAAACTGATGCATTTATTGGTCTTAATAGTGTAGGAGAGTGGCCATCTGCCATCATTAAATAGCAGATTTGTCTAATTTGTACGCAAATGACTGACACTTTTTAGCTCTGCCAAAAATTATTTCATTTTTAAAATCCTGAGACCAAGTACTCCAAACTGTGTCCCATTAAGGAGAGAAAAAACAAACTGTTGCTATCATAAACAATCTCACTGTTCTGTTTATTTTTTTAAGACATAGCTAAAGCAAAAATTCAAAAATTTGCAGTTGATCAGCGGAATCAATCAGTGCTGCACCCCTGCATTCCACAGCCTACTTTAATCAAAATACCTTCCAGCTTTCTCTGGGAACTTTCATTCTTAGAACTTTTTAAACTAATTAACTACCATACTGATAACAATATTAGATTCAATCATCTGTTTCACCACAGTGAATAAAGTGCAATACTCTGAGGAGAGAGCACACAGCAAGATTTTCTTTGTTTATACATACATATGCACATATAACTAGGGTTAACAGTTGAGTTTCAACCAACAGTTCTGATATTCAACAACAATTCAGACTTCTGTCCCTCTTCTCAAATGTGCTTATGTGAAAGTCAGAGTTTATAGTAAAATTATCTTATTCTTTGTTTCTCTTTTCAGTATCCAAATGGAATAGTTGCTTAAATAACAGAGATGCAGAACAAAGATGTTTCCTTGTAACAATCATAAGGAAATTTATATCAGACATCTTACAAATGAGAAGATAGCACTTCCAGTTAGTTTCTAGCTAGTTTTCTAGGCTCTCTTTTAATGAGGATGAAAATGGACAGACATATGCAAATGACTCATCTCATCTTTTGTCCATGTCTATAAGAATGGGATGAATGTAAATTATTAGCTTATTACACAAAATCCCACTAGTAATGATTACTTGCTTTCCAAAACACTGAATACTTCCACAAATAGCTTATGAGTATCCAGAATTTGTGTCAAATTAC
>NW_010539721.1:0-34917 GCF_000687285.1 Phaethon lepturus | reverse complement strand
CAGGAATAAATAGGAACACTAATATATTAATGCCTTCAGCATCCTCAGCCATCTCTGTCAAAGTTAGTTAAGCACCAGTGCGCTTGCAAATCCTACCATGAACAGTGACTGTCCAAAACAACTACAATATTACAGTAATTCTCAGTGAACACTGTAACAGCCTTCTGGAGATTGCTCCCAAGATGGTACAACTTGAAAGCAGTTCTTAAGCTGGTACAACTTCAAAGCAATTCTTAACTTGCTGGTCCCAGAAAAAGGAAGGACTGAACAGGTAAGTAAAACAATCTTTGCCCCATCCTCAGAGACCCTCCATCTAGCTCATATACCTTTAGATGACTTAGTTTACTAAGAGAAAAGGGCCCAGAGTGTTTTAATGTTAATAACATTAAACTAAAACTGTACCAACTATAAAACTCTTGTTCTGATTTTCAGGCTGAAGAATAACACAGTAAAGAAGATGCAAGCTCCATCATCACAGCTCAGCTGAAACACATGACAGGATAAGAAAAAACATACAAAGGGAGGGGCTAGGTAGGTCAGAGTTCTTCCATTCCCCACTGAACGCTCTTTTCCCACTCTTAGGGAGACAGTGAAAAAAGTCAAGTACAAACTACATTCTCTGACAAGCCCATTAAAAATTTTTGTTTTCAACAAGCAAAAAGGGTAGGTGGAAAGCTGGTTGAAACACTGCAATTCCTATTCCAGTGCCACAAGAAACTGAGTAAATCAGTTACTCCACAACTCTGATGGTAATCCTAACAAAGAGAAGCAAGGCTTTACTTGACCCCGAAAACTGTAACTGCAAATAGGCCTGGGTGTGTTTTTCTAAGATCAACTCTTTAGAAACTTCATCCTGAACACGAAACAATACAACTAGATCTTGTTCTACTGTATCATGAGGTTCATGCACAGTGAAAACTGCCGGATGGCCTCTTCTTGCAATTTCAGAGTAATTTTACAGTTTTGTGTTACTTAATACTTGCCAAGCCTAACTAAATTTTTACATGCTAATACAAATCAAATTGTCCAAGGATCAAGAACTACCAATCACACTAGACAGATTCCATTATTTCCTTTCATACAACTTGAAACTTAAAATGGATGATAGTCAGGATATTGCAGTTGATCATCTCCTCTGTCATGAAGTAAACTTCATAACTGAAAATACAAAGCGTAAATTCGTGCATACTTGTTTGTAAGAACTCAGTTCTTGCAGGGAAATACTTGCATGGGTAAATACAACGTTGAGTTCACGTGAGCTATTTTTTCATTAAGAATACTTCTTATGAGCTATTTTTCCAGTAAGATTCTGTCCAAGCGTTTGTACAACTTCACAAAAACTGTAAATATGAAACAGACTAAAAGCTGAAGTACCATTAATTTAAAATATTTTTATGAAAAGTCTAGTTCCGTTTGCATGCCTAGCTTTACCACCTCTGTGTTAGTATTTGCATTATGGTAATAACCTATGCTATGGCAATATCCAGCAATCTGTGCTCATAGAAAGACATATGAAGACACACTCTCCTTTAAAGGTCAAATACAGAAGATTCGATGTGGCTGAAGTTGAATAACAGCTCTTCTTACCACAGAGCTCTGTATTAATAAAAAACTCTCCAACTGCATGTCAGGCACACATTTCCTTGGGTATAAGAAAGTCTCACCAAAATAAGCAGAATGTAGCCATTATTAATAAACAGTGAATAATGAACATTTTTTGGTTTACATTGCTTAGAGTTACCTCCAAAGACACATGCGAACAGTTCCAACTGTTCACAAAAGTTCATACAGAAGCATGAATCCTGTACTGCTAGTTCTTCCAGCTTCAGCTAAAATTCAGAACAGCATGGCAACAGAATAGTTTATAGATAGACATTAAAAATTTTGTAGGAATTCATGTTGATGATATAGGATTAACTATATCACCCTTCCCAAAATTACATACAACAAAGTGTGCACTTACTCTTCACCTCAAATATATTAAATAGGTCATTGGGTGCTAGGTATTACAAATGAGGAAAAGATGAAAGCCAACACAGGAAAGCTTTACCAACCATTATCAGTCTTACCAAAAGCAAGAGAAAGGGCACATTATTCATTATTCTACCCATTCCACATAGCAGGCTTGCACCATTTGGTTTGTTGGTATTCCTCCATGCTAATGATCATAAGATCAAAATTTCTACTACAGGTTTTAATCTGTAGAAGGAGGTCCTTTACAAGCCTAAAATCTGTGAGTTCTAGCCCAAGTGAGTCAATTCCAGTTACAGAAGGTAATTACTCAGCTACGTAGGCCTACAACTCTGACAACAATCAACTCAGTTCTTTGGGACATAGTTACTGAGTGTCTCAGCACTATAGTTAACACAGTAACCATAATGTGCATCTTTGGCTGTGAGCATTCATGCAGTCTCTTTCTGATGCTACATTTTCATCACCTACCCAAATGAATCAAGGTCAATCAAGTCCAATTAGGGACGGAAAAATGGGCTAATGGTTGCAAATTCAGCCTCACAGATGAAACAACTGAGCAGTGAGCCATTCTGAAAAGCCAGTACATCCTCTAGTTAGCAGGCCAGATGACGTTGCTCCTGTCTCTTGGTCCCTCACACTACATGTTCAGTACCTGTGTATTTAAACAGTGTGTACAACTTTATGCAGGCACCTTCATCTATTACATTTAACTTTTATAGGAAATATTGTTTCACTATCCACTAAACTGCTAATCATTGCACTTTCCAAGAACATTTGAAAGTATACAAGTATATATTTATCTAAGGTAACTTGTATTTTATTTTTTCTATGAAACAGAAGTTAACCTACAACACAGGGAGTGTGAAGTATTAATAATAATCTTTTAAAAGGTGAGTCTTATTTCTGAAGGCATATAGTCAAGCATTTCCCAATAGAAGGCAATTTACTAAGTTATGAGTACAGAAAGTAAATGCTTTTAAGTTGGAGAGGAAGAACTAAGTGCAAAGCAGTTATGTCAGTGAAACACACACAACAAAGGCTGCAAACTGCTGCTAGAGTGTATATAGCATAGAAAAAAAATTACTACTAAACAACAACTACAAAATTAAATATGAAAACTGTCAACCAAGACGCCACCTTCTTTCACCGAGTATCGATCAAACCTGACTATTAACACACAACAGTGTTAATAGCCAGTGTTAATTCAACAGTGTTAATTCCAGTGCCTCGTGACAACTGGAAAACAAGGCTAGCACTATCCCACATTCTAGCTATTAAAAAAAGAAAAAAGAAATGGTGCAGCACAACTTCAGTTGTTGCCTAATTAAAAAATTAATTCACCTGACACTTTATGAAAATTATGTCACTTCACAGTGTCCTGGAACAGCAGGCACGTATTCAGAGAAACCCTCTAAAGGTTAGAGATGCTAAATGCTCTGTAACTCTATCATTTTATAAGTAATAAGATTTCTTTCTACCATATACATCCTTAGGCTTATTACATTGTCACTGAAGAACGTATCAGGCTCGATGAGCTTTGCTTGGCTTCAAACCCAGAACACACACGCACAAAGCATTCAATTTAACAAGAGTCTCATTAGGTCAGGAGACCTGAACTTTAAACAGAGATTTAATTTAGTTTTAGTCACTGTAGAGCCTTTCATGTTTCTCAATACTAAGAACAAAGATCTGTAGAAATAGTCCTCGCATCCTCCCTACTGGGAAAATATATGTGTAGTACATCTCAGGGACTTCATCATTCTTCATGTAGAAAAATCTGCTGAAAAAACAGCTGCAGAAATTACAAGAATCAGTCTATCCTGTATGTTTAGAAGCAGCCCTTCAACAGTTGATTACCTTAAAGTAATCCTTACTTACGAAGCCCCAGTATTGTACTTCCACCTGCAAAGGAGTCTTGCTATTACAGTACAGTATTCATTTGAGCTTAACTTTTTAAAACAGATTGAACTCCTTGGCAGCAATAGCTCATGCAATATTCCTGTTAAAGAACTTACGACAATGCGAAAACATCATTGATTTTGGATCTAAACCTGTTTTTTCAGACTTTAGGTTTAATTCTGTCTAGTGGTATTTGAAACATCAGTACTCTCATTTCAAACCACAGTACATAAATAAAAGAAATTTTCCCTCTTGCAGGATCATTATTGATTCAGGATGTACATTAAAACTATTCCAGTCATATTTCCTATTTTTCGCTTCCGTATTTCACCATCTTTTATTGTAACCTGTGCTGTAGGGATTTTCCTAACTGTTTTTTTTTCCTTAGTGAAGCTGAGCAAGAACTGGATTGCTCATGTAAAGATGGATAAACATATTAGTATGTAATGAATGTCACAGTTGCCTGAAACAAAGTGAGAGGAAGAAAATAAAGGTTTAAAATGGCTTTTATTAAAACTGAGTTTTCATGTAATTAATATGTTCTCTGAACATAAAACCAGGCAATATCCTGTATATACTCAATATTCTGAGTATCACTGTGTATAGTAATATTGAGTATGTGTATTTCAAGCACATAATTATACCCTTACTTTTATTGAAAATTTTTCTATGTGTGCTTGCCACCTAAAAACTGACTGTGGCCAGGTACCTTTCAGTTCCAAGAAAATTGTAAAGAACATACAGATATGTATGTTCTTTACAATCATATTCAGCATCATATAGCTCCTCAGTATACTTCTAGGTTTATTTCTCACCAATTGTCCCAGAAGTGGTACTGGCCTATCTATGTAAGTTATAAAGTACACCAGGACAAATTATAGAATTTCTTTCTTTCTTTCTTATTCACAAACATTAGGAGCTCCTTCTACTCCACAGCTCTACCCCTGCCTTACAAGGAAGGTATTATTCACATCAGATTCTGGAATTGGGAAAAGAAGGGAGCGAAAGAAAAAAAAAAAAAAAAAGAGATTAAAGTACAAGACTTCCCTTAGAGCTTGGGAGCCATGGCACTATCCCTACATTCCTTAGATCAAGTTAAAAGATAGGAATTGGACCCTTCGCTCCTTTATCAAACCAGATATTCTGGAAGCAAGGCAATTCGTCTCCCAGAAGACACGCTTGTTCTCTTCCTTGCTCTAAAAGAAACAGCCCAGAAGAGAACCCAGCTCTCATTGTTTTCATGGGAAAGACAGAACATACCACTTCTTCCTATGTAAAACAACAGAAGGCCCCACCCTCTTCTCCACAGTCTGACAGCCATTCTCCCCCAACCAAAAGTTTCTTACAAGAACAGTGAAAATAGCAAGATCTTAGTTTGAGATTGTGAGCAGTGCAGAATTGGAGACTCCATAGATTCAGAAAGAAAAACAATTTTCAAGCTTCTCCTAACAAATATTAAATTTGCTATATATAATGTGTCTGTTGCGCTTTCTCTCCTTTCTTTCTTATCAACCATGTGGTCTTGTGTTATTGGGTACTATACTGCTACTGAGCACCATTAAAATGTCAAAAGTATTAGAAGGCTGATATTGGCCAGAGGCCTGGGACACTAGACTCTTTCCTAACTTGAATTCTGGTCTCTGGAATGGAACAATGTTAAAATACAGAATGTGAAAAGTTACTCAGAGGAGCCTTCTAGAAGGTCTGTTTGCTGTACTTACATGAGCTCTGGTCTATATACATGACTCCTGGAATATTACTTAACTGCCCCAGAAACATTTTGTAGTATTTCTGTAGAGGAAGTTACCAGACAACCTATGGCATCATGCCACTAGATAAGATCCTGAGCAAGCTAACTTCAAAGCTGGCTGTGTTTTGAGTGAGAGGTTGAGTCTGATGGCTTCACTGAGGCAAATTCTAGCATAAATTATTATATGATTCAGCATTTAAATGCAAGAGAGTCGAGGGGCAGCAGTGGCACAATTTCATGGAGTATAAATGGTAGTAATAAGTAGTATTAACACAAAATCAGCTGTTCAAGTAAAGACATGTCGAAACTATCATTTGTCACTTGCATGTCTCTCACAGAATAGTGTATTTCTCATAGATTACATAGCTGGTTTAGGTCATATTTTGCCAATAAACAGGAAAACAAAGCTTTGGAAGTGTATTCATTATCATTTGGCCCATTTTCACAACTGCTAACTATCATGAAGTATTTGGACTGCATCTTTCTGGAATAGGAAAGAGCACTTAAGTGTACCGTATCTTTTTTTCTGATAAACAGATTAAATGCAATTTGAAACAAAAGTGAAATTTATCACTATTTACTGGCAGTTAAATGGAATATATCAAGTGGTTTGGTGAACCCTCATATTTTTATCTACAATTAGCAATGCTGATAGTATTTGATCTCTATGATAGATCTCATAATTAACTACACAATATTTAAAGGTTTGATCACTGATAATTTGTCAAAACCCAGCTGTTCATCAGTGTTTAATAGTTCAACTGCTCAGACTACCACAGAAAAATACATTTATGGTGTTTGTTTTAAACATTTTAAGGCAGAGGTTTAAGGGTTTAGTCTGTTTACAAAAATTACCATGCCATAAACAAATTAACATTTGTATCCAGCATGACTTCTTCAGTAGTAGATAATCTAAGTCTGTGTTTATAAGCAATTTAATATAAAAATGCCTTTTTTTTAATGAAGTATGTCTCCTGAAATCCAGTTGCACACTTTGCATCCATTATGGTTGCGCTAACATTGGCCAGAAACCAATACATATAATAGTGAAAGTAAAGAGCAACCTAGATTTAATTGCATGAGTCCAGGTTCGCTTATTAATTAACTTTTGAGTAAGTATTTTATTTAAACAGAGTTGTTTGATGAAATTACAGTATGTACTACACAATTTTTATCACAGTTGTCAACTTTATTAGATGCAAAAGGCTGTTAAACAGTGAGCTCACCTCTGACTCAAGAACTCCATGTTTTCTGCTTGATAAAATAACTTCCCAAGAATGTCACAAAAAGCATAAACAGAAATTAAGAGGAAAAAAAACCCTTTTTTAGTAACAAAAGTGCTATGTGCACCTTTATAAATAAGTACATATTTCTAAGTGAAAATAACGTGGATCATGTTCATTCGGTACCCTATTGTTAGAGTCAATAGCACAGGGGGAAAACCCAACATCCGTTAGGATGTTGACTCAAATGTAGAGAGATGAATTTGAATAACAGATGAGTAGAATACATAGCAATGCCTAAACCAATAAACAGCAGCTGTTTTACAGTAAAGTAAAACTTTCATACACCTAACACTAAATTGCAGCAGTTCAGGCCTGGCACTTACCCCAGTTAGTCATCCCTTCTACATAAAGAGCGTTTTCCAAAAAACGGGCAGGGCACTGACCCCTTCAGCTGTTCACACTGAAGTGGAATAGAAACCACGGGAAACTAACAAAAACACATAATCCTAGGTGACATCTTTCAATGATTCAACAGCAAAATAACCAAACTAATTTGCAAGATGCTATTCCTAGATATAGAATCAAAAGCCCATATAAACATGAGAAAATCAGAGAGATGTATTTGAAGTAGGAGTAAATAAGAAGTGAAATGCAGCCCTATAAACAAAACTGATGAGATGTTCAACTCCAGAAACCATAAATCAAATATCCAGTAAAGAAGGAGACACAAAACAGCTTAGGGATATCATGTATTACAGACAACCCATTATCAAGATAAGCTCAATAAACTGTTGGTATAATCTACCAGACAAAGAACACACAGCATTGAGTTCAGTAGTTCTATCTTACAAGAACTGTATTCAAAAACAAAAGAACAGCACATTCTTCTTTTTTTCCTTCACCAGCCAGAATAGCAAAAATGGTCTCTTAGAACTGGAATCTCTCTCTCACTTTTTATTCCAAAGCCTCCGAATTCTTTTAAGCTTTGTCATACATTCATTTTATACTTTTGCTCTTCTTTCTGTGATATTCCTTTCACCTCATACTCCAGGAAACACCTGTCTTGGATCCTCACAGTATAACAGGATCAAATTTTGAATTTACAGTTTAGTTTTACAGTTTTTCCCCGGACAACCAATTTTTGAGGCCAAACAATACAGACTTCTATCCTGAAATAATATACTAAAACAATGGCATCAGAGAGATTTATAGACTCTTTACAAATACTGCTATCCCCAAATGCAATCATTAATTAATTTAATTCTCATTAGATGAAATAGGAACCTGAAGCACAGACGTATTAAATCAGAACCTGAAGATACCCTACAGTCTATGCTAGGACTACCAACATGCACATGTAGATAACTCTTCTGCTAAAAAAGGATTCAGGAAATAAATTTTATGAAAACCATTATTGTTTTGGTCTCCTCCCACCCCTTAATATCTGCATATTAATAGTAGTATATTCACTGTGTTCATGAAGAAAATAGTTTATTGGGGCACGCATAAGTAAAGCCACTTAAGACCCAGGATTCTGTATGGTGATTAGTTGCTTTGAAGAAATTAGTTTGTAATAGAGAAATGTAATCCAGGTCATACGGAACCGGCACAAGGAAGACTGAATCTAAGAAAATGGCAAGACCATACAAACTTTTACAAGCAAGCTTCTGTCGGAAACACCATGAAAACCCAGAGAATAGTGAGGCTCCCAGTTAATGTTAGACAACTGTAGAAAATCATCTTTAATATTTAAATAATTTTCAACTCATTTAATAGGATTGTTTCTACTGTTCCTTATACACTGACAGCTATGAACCTTCTAACCAGATTAATCTCTGTTGCAGCAGCCTCTTTAGAGTATGCACTTCTGCACTGCTGCTTTTTCAGCCACTCCCTCTAATTTATTTGCTGCTTAAAACTACAAAGACAAGTCCAGCACATTCCCGTAACCATCATATTACTAGCAAGACAGGTCACTGTAGCTGGAGTGCCAATCCTCTACTGTTCCTTTTTTTTTTCTTCCAGTTTCTCTGAATGAAGTTTCCAGTAAAATCTCACCCACATACATAAATGGAGCTCATCAGACAAGTCATACGTGCCTTTTTCAAAATGCTCTGTCCATGACTAGTGCAGAAAACACTGACTCTGAGTCCCTGAAGTGACAAAGTAATTTTTCAGACTTTAAACTGAACATACACTCTGTACTACTTAGAAGATGCAGTCTGCAAAATAAAAAACAGACAAATTTTCTTTCTGGAATTCACCTAAGAAACTAACTTCATAAAATATACTTGGAACTAACCCATACCAATAGTTAATAATGACATATCACATAACTATGTTTCAGTTATGGCATTGCTGATAAGTGTGACACAGGGGCATGACATAAAATATTCTGGGAAAAGAAAAAAGTTGAAATCATTCTCACCAAGGCTTTCTCGACATTGCGCTGAATAAAAAAAACCCAAACTTATTCACATATAAATATTCCTCTTGTCAAAATCAGTGACTGGTAGTATAAGACAAATGCCAAAGGCCTAATGTTATCAAAAAAGTATCACATATTAAGACAGGTCCTGAAACGACTATTAGTTGACACTTCTCATTCTGAGCTCATTCAAATCAATTTCACCAACAGCAACGTTACTTTTGGAAATCTTCAGTCTCACAGGGAAAGCCACACTAAATGGTAGCATTATAAATTATGTCTGTGCTATAGCTGCGCTTTTATTAGCACCTTTTTAGAGTTGTTGCCTAACACCAGCCTATGGACATTTGGGTAATAACATGATATACATGCTTATGCAGCCTGTTAAAGGGAAAAGCAAGAGACATTTCTTCTCTCTACAATCTCTCTATATAATTAAGTATAGAAAGTCAGCCAACACTTCTGAGTTAAGCCTTCTGCCAGTTTCTGATACTTACATTAAAGAAAAAGAAGTTTTACTGTGCTGTGCAATTTATCATCTCTTCACAAAATCCATTCCTTCCCTGCTAAGCATTAGGAACTTTTGCAATCCCAAGATGACGAAAAAAGCTACAAAATTCCATGACCTTACAGAACACAGATCCTCAACCTTTTTTCTCCCTAAACTCAGTCCCTAATATAGAGAGGCTTTAGAGAACTTGCAAAAAACATATTTTGTACACATTAACAAGCACCTTAAGAACTGTTTCGGGTCATTTTCAGGACTGGTTCTGGTCAGTGGACAGTGAGTTGCTGTAACCAATAAGTTAAGGTTCACCTCTGAGCTGGAGAAGCTCTTCAAAACCACAGTGCAGCTCAGACGCCTGTATTTTAACTTATGCCACAACTCTACTCATATTCCAGTGCTCGGATTATGTGTGAAAACTATCTTCATGTATTCACAAAGCAGGATTATTTTTCCTCCCACTTTATTTCTAGACTCTAACACAACTACTATGAGACTGGATGATTCTACCATAAGCAGCGGTCCATTTCACAGTGACATTAGTTTCATGTCACCTAGAAATTTATAACATTTACGAAATGGATAAAAGACTTCAGTCCATTGCCTTTTTAACTTTAAAATTTCTGACTTAAAATCTGTACAGATCCTGGGGGTGTGGGTGTTTAGCCTCATATAGACCCAAATGTAGGCTCCTATGACTCCTCACTCTTCTCTGGTCCATAAACACACTGGTATTGCTGGTATGACAGTGACCCTTATTTTAAATAGTATTTCTAGCATAAAATGAGTAACATAAATGTGCCTTATTTTATTAGGGCAATACACATGAAGACTGTATGCTCTCACATTACCTGAGCCAAACCCCTGTGAAACATTATTCAATATACCAGCAGCTCAGGTGTAATCCACCCGCTATTTTCAGTGAAGTTAACTGAGAATATGCAAGCAAAGCCACCCATACAGCAGCCTTCAGGTGCCTTGTTTCCGTTCAGAGTAGTTGAACACAGAAGTTTGCTGGTCACTCCAGCTTTTTTTTGTTTGGTCATTTAAAAAAAATACTACAGCAACAGCTTGCCTTTCTTTCTTGTTTCTCTCTAACACGGTTAAAAACAAGTTCACATAAAACTTAAGGCTTTCTTACACTTCAGATGTGGGTATGTGTGACACGGACAACAGCAGCAGCTGCCCTCACGGCCTGGGCAGGCAGCCGCATGAGCAGTGGTGGCAGTACGTGCCTCTGCCACGGGGGGGGGAAGGCAGAAGGGGCGGCCATGTCAGAGGTATGCAGTAGTGCCTGTGGTAGGGCCTCAGTGGACGCCACCAAGGGGAGCGGGTGTGCTCTGCAGGACCCCTCACCTTCCAAAACATGCGAAGCTGCCAGGATCATTCACAGCTTCAAAATGTGTTTTACTTACTCTGGTATTTTCTCTCAGCTTTTCTCCCTTAACCAATCGCCTGCCCCACAACCCCCGCCGCCATGTTGCACATCCGCAGGAAGCACCCCTTCCCCCACTGCCCATTGCCACCACCTGCGCCCATTCCCAATCCTGCTTTCCACTATACAGTCCTGGGGGTTTTGATTCTCCCTGATGCTTTTGACAAACATCTTCCTCATAGCTTGAACAGACTCAGGGTGGGATTAAGAAGTCCAAGAACCAAGGTGAGTTTTTTAACAGCTTGTGTAACTAAGATCATCCCTTGCATCAGCCTGCTTATAGCTGGCTGCTAGCAGGAATTAATCTAATGGCCTTCATTTGTTTTGAGATGCGTATGGTTATGTGAAGTTGCAACTATCATAATTGGTGTTCTTTAGGCACCAGGAGGAGAGGGAAGGAAGCTGAAAATGAGAAGCAGGTACTCACCAGGTGGAAGGAAGCAGGTCTTGCTGTAGTGTTGCAAGATGGCTGCAGCTGTGCTAGAGTGTGGCTGGGAAGGTGGTGGCTGTAGTACACTGGTGGCTGCACAGGGAACAGTGGTGCTGGTTTTTAGTCCTTAGGTGAGTAATCTGACTTTTCGGATTGTGTGATACAATGTTTTCCTGTTTTCAGGATTATCAGAGTGTTTCCTCCTCTCTGTTTCTCTTGTAGCAGAATGGGAGGTTAGGCTCAGCATGTAGTTTGGGGAATGAGTATGGGGTTGTGTTTTTTCTATGTGCTGTATGTTATATAATATAGTTACAGGTACCATTTTTGTTGATGTAATAATTCCAATAGAAAAATATCTTCAAGTATTGTGTCAGTAGGTGCTTATAGTATGCTTGGAAAATTCTGAACCCACTTGTTTTGTTCCATATAGCTAAGTATTATTTATATTCAACTTTCTGAATTTCTCTTACTTTGAAATGCTTTTTTTTCTTTCTGCTTTCAATGGTACCGAAGCCAAATTGTTCTTAATCCCAGTAGTTGCTGCTCTTTGCGTTCTTTTTAGGGAAAAAGTTAATTTCCATTTATGTTCCTTGTGGATGGAAACCAGGCTGAGTTTGAGATCTGAGCTTGTTGCTTAATAGCTGCTTGGGCTGGAGCAGAGCCTGGGGGATTTGGAAAACCCAACTACATTGTATGAGAGGTGAAGGGAAAAGGAAAATCAAAAAGAATAAAAACCGACATCAGGATAGAGGGAGGCTTATCATACTGTTAGAGTATGGTTTGGGGAAGGAGGAAGAAAAATGAGGCCAGGACAGGTGACTAAGTATTGGGAAGAGAGAACTAAGTAAGAAACTGGAAGATGTGTCCTATGTGCCACCTGATAGGGGATTTGCTTTCTCATCACCTACTTGAGAGGCGTCTTTTCTTTTTGAAGGTGTTTCAAGCTGTATTTTAAATTTGAATGCATATATGTGCTTTTGTGGTTGAAATGTAAAGCCGTATTCCCATTGTACATTAAAAAAACCTATAGGGTTTTTTTATAACTGTATTTTTCTTTTCCAGATGAATGCTGGGGTTTCTAATGCCTGCTTGTAAAATATTTATACATTTTATAAAATGTAGGTTCAGTCTTTGAAAATAAGCTGTTGCTGTGTGATACAGATTGCAAATCTTAATTGGAAGGCAAGTTTCTTGCTTGAATGCTTAAACAGGTAAGGTTTTAAAACGTTGAATATATTGCTGCATAGAGAGTCTAACTTAAGTCTCATGCAGGTCACCGGCATACCGGAGCTATTCTTTACATTTTTCTTTACTCTAGAGCGATAAGGTTTTAAGAATAATTGGGGGTTTATGAATCACCAGTATATTCTTCACAAAATCTAGTGAGTAAAGAGCACGTTGTTCTTTATCTAAATATTAATATAGTGTCTTTTATTCCTATTCAAATTATTTAGACATTTCATGTAGCCTAAAAAAAAAATGTTTTTAAAAGGATAAATTTGCTGCAAATATTTTCAAATAATGCATATTTAAATTTTATTTTAAAATCAGTTTTATTCTACCAGTTTCTGTAGAGAGTTAATGGTCTCTTCAACTAAATTTTATGGCAATCCACAATATGTAAAACCATTTCAAGTAGATTTCTGTAATGAAAATAAAGATCATATGGAAGTAATCAAGATTTTATTTGGGTACTGTAGGTGAAAGACTTGTGCTGTTCTATAGAAATTCTTTCTAGTGCATTAAAAAACACATTTTTACAGCACAGTGTTTAAAGATAGTTTGATCTAATTACTACTGAGAGGCTGTAAACTACAGGAAATTCTATTCAGCATCCCATGTGCTATGGTCTCTGCCAAAAGAACTCCAGGCACAAATCAATAATTATTTTCTAGGACCAGTTTGGTATTTCCATGCCCCCAGATTACTGTATCAGTATTTTACTCAGAATTATTACCTTATCCAGTAAAAAGTCATGAATTTCCTGGCTTTATGTTGCTACCCTATTATATTTTAACAAGATACTTCTGACCCACGAAAAAGGAATGTGCATGAAAGTTGCCATGCTGAGATTAGCACTACAGTCAGGAAAAAGTCCAGCCAGAATTCTTGAAAGCCAGCCACACTTTCCAAGAAGTTAAAGTAGAAGTGAATAGACATTTGTGCTTTCAAAAATTGGAACACTTTTTTTCTGTTTTGCTTTTTAATTCTCTGTCTTACCTGAGCTGTAGATCGCTTATATTCTTGAACATGTCTTTTCTTTTATATATCTGTTTCTGCTATATATATTCCCAGCTGGCAAACCAATGAATGCATACTGTCTGGTCCAGTAGAAGGCAGAAGCTTTCATTCTTGCATGTATTGAGTTAAATTCTGATTATGCAGGTCTTTGAAGCCCCAAACTTCTTAGGATGCAAACTTAAAAACCTATCTGCTTATAGCATAACAATGATAATTAGCCTCATTGTGCTTAATATACATAATTCTTGTCTGCTGGGAAGAACAGAACTGGACGTCATTGGCAATCTTCAGAACAGAAGGAATATTCCACAAATGTGCTTTGCCTGACAAGTGTTAGAATTTTGCACATGCATTGTATTTTTACAAAGAAGTTAGAATTTACTACAATACCATGATACCACTGCAATTTTGAAATGTGGTTTAGTATTAATAATCAAAACCCCCAGGTTTTATTGGGGGCTTTAAAACTGTCTCTAGATTGCCCACATGTTAATACTTAAACTGAGAGGAGAAAGCAACATACAAAAAATTACTGTGGCTTCCAAAGTAATATTCACAGGGTCATGGCAAGTATGACTAAAGAAATCTGAAAAATTACATGTTCTCTCTTCTTCTCATGATGTAGTGACATGATGGTATACTTGAGATACATGCTCAGGTAATGCTCACCCTTAATGCTGCATGGAAATCTGTGTTCTTCATGAACACAGATGTTGTGTGTTCTTCATGATTAAGGTCTTGTATTAATAGTTATGTAGCCAATTGGTGTGTGATAAGAAAGAAAGGAACAGAAGGGAAGAAACCTGCAAAAAGTTTATTTTTGTTATTGAAAAGAGTAAGCAATATTGGCCCTTGAAGCTTGGGGTAAATACCCTAAGGAAAAACCATTACAGTGTTATTTTGTTCAGTTTCAAACACTTTAGCAACATATTTCTGTACTATACTAATGAGAATGCTTGAAAACTCTTACTGTCTGTGGCAGTAAATTCCAGAAGCTGGCTACCTGCTGCATAAAAAGTACTCTTCCTTCCTTGCCCCCATCTTACTCCAGTCTTATTTCATAAAGTGCCGTCTAATGTATAGCAGGATTTGTTGAACAACTATTTTTCATTCACTCTCTCTGCTGTCTTAGAGGCATCTGCAAACCTCTTACCATATTCCCCTCTGCCTAATCCTCTCCCAGCTGGGGTGTTCCAGCCATCTTAAGCCATCCTCTTAAGGTACTGTTCCATTCTCCTGAGTATTTTAGTTCCCTTTCTCTAATTTCTCAATGTCCTCCTTCAAATATGGGAACCCAAAGTACACTCAGTATTCAAGATGCGGCCATGCTATGGTCATATAAAGCAGCAAAATGGCACACCATGAATTTTCCTAAAATACTATGGAAATCATAAGGCAGAAAAGAAATCACATGGGGAAATACAGCTTCCTGGACAGTTAAGGCATTTGGATGTCTTTTGCCAGCTTCAGCTCTTACTCTGTCAGCTTAAGGTCCCAGAGTCAGGATGCACGTCTTGATACTTCAGGTATCATAAGGTGTAGATCATGCATGTAAAGACTTACCTTGCTATGAAGGAACTAAGTGTACAGTTGGTGTAATGACTGTATCTGCTGGTCATCTTTTAGTGTATCTCTCATTATTTTTGCATCTGTATTGTTACCTAAAATGAGGAAGAAAGAATTATTTTAAGTTTACTTACCAATATTTATTCTTGGCAGTTGACTTTGTTACATATAACTAGACTTCTTGAAGTTTTATATATCCTTTTTATTTTCCAAATTAATACTCTAACACTGTAATAGTGATGTCTAGCACTGGTTTAGAGTGGTTTAGAATTTAGACAAATTATGCAATATTAAATCAGTTCATAATTACTGAATTCAGATTGTTCCTGGAGGTAAGTTTTGCTTCTTTATAAACTTCCCCCATTGGCACCAGGTGACCATTTAAATTTCAAATATAATTAGGCAAGAAATTATTTTCAATTCTTCCTGATTTCATTACTTTTCAGACTCCTAGTAAACTTCCAAGCCTAACTCACCCAAAGTGGTAGAATCCTTAGTTTACAATCGAGTTCAAAGTTGATCTAATATTATGTCAGTTCTCTTGAGCTGAAGCTATATTCTATCTCAGCTAAAAATAAATATCAATTACATAGCTTGGGTGTCTTTTAGTCTTCATGTAGTTGATATTAACATACTCTGGTTAGGAGAGAGAATAACAAACTTCTTGTAATCATTTTGGGTTTTTTCCCCTCACCTTCAGTGTTGAGTGTGCTTTTACTTTATGCACTTCCTTTAATAAAAGAGCTAATGAAATATACCTGTCTTAATTCCTTGACAATTTTGGAATGGACTAGTCAGACATGCCTGAGATTTTTGTTGTCATTATTACTGTTGGGTATGACCTACTTTCACTTCTCTTAGGGTCCTCTTATTACTTTTATTTAAAGACAGGAAAATAGTGAATTGATCATAATTCAGTGTATAGGGCTTGCAGTTTGATATGCCATAGAACTTGGGTTTTGCAGAATTGCTTAATTCTGCAGACTTGCTTAATAGTTGAGTAAACTTTGTATCAGTTTTTTGACAGCCATGTAAATATACAAGTAAGACTTTACAACTGTCAAGAAACTGTGGTCAGATGGAAACTAACTAAACTGTATTGACCTAAGAAAATGTTAATATACTTATTATACATACACACATATGCTTTGAAGTCTTATACTGTGTTTTAAGTTAGCTCACCACAAGTTTCTCTCACATTTTAGTTGCCATGCAATTGTTTCTTAAATAGCTTTTCCACATGGTCACTGTGTGTAGTTTGAGAGAAGAAATTAGAAAAGAATTTACACCACTGTCTCCACGGTTCTGTTATAAAATAGCTATCTCCTTTTGGGAATAAAGAGAAAATAGGAGCTTTCCAAAAACTGAAATATGCAGCATGCAAAGCCAATTTTCAGTTTTAAGTAACTGAGTGTATTGCATAAGATTCCAAGCTAGTATGTGTCAAAGCACTTTAGGTTGTTATAGCAGTTAGAAATACAGAGAAGATGGTAACTGTAAATAAACTTATCATAATTTCAACCCAAATAGTGCCTTCCAATAATTCAAATTCAGGCATCAGTCCCCAGTGAAAAGACTTATTTACTACAAGGTCTTGAAATAAAATACCGTTATGAAGCAAATCTTTTCAATAGCACTGTGATAGACGCATCTTTAAGTATGATTGTAGTGATCAGCTGTTTGAGGAAAGGAGGTAGGGGGACTTGCTTTTTAAGGCCATCTGACAGTATTTAGAATATGGTACTATTTGGATGTAAAGCACGAGTCAGACATCTGTGGAACTACAGAGATTTTAAATCCTTCTCAAAATCCTTAGATGTCTAAAATAGAAGCTCAGATTTGCATACGAAAACAAAAATACTGATGTTCCTCTCTTATAAGTTCATCCTCATTTGCTTCGATGTACCAAACCAAGATTTTCAGAGACGTCAGCCACCTTGAGAGCTTTCATAGGGTGTCCCTGCATCACGCTATTGAGATGTGGGCTCTGAGTCTGCATCAGAGGAAAGAAAAGCTGTTGCAAAAAAATTGAAACAGTGATGAGATACAAATGAGGGTGCAAGGAACAAGGAATCGCTGAATCTGGAACAAAATGCCTTGAGAAAGAAACTCATGACAGGAGAAGGAGTAAGAAAAGTGAGTAGGGTAAAAAGAAGCAATAATATATATACTTAAACAATATTGTTTGACCTCAAGAATGCTTGGGCAAAATACAAAGGCAGGCTGTAAAAGAAAAGCAGCACCTTTTTTAAGAAAAAGACAAAAATCAGATTGTGTTCCAGATATTTGAACTGTCAAACTGCTTTGTGCAACCAGAATTCTATATACTTACAGCATAGCTGAACAGCAAAACAGGCAAATTAAAGACATGTGCCTTATTTGTCAGAGCAACACCAGACAGCTTCAGTAACTTGATGAGGCCCCACTCACACACTTAAAAGCACAGTGCTTATAAAACAACTCAGTCAATTCCAGTATATGAGCTAACGTACTTTAAAAAGGAAAAAAAGTGCATGAAAGCAATACTACTGTTTATATTAAATGTAGTAACTACTTCTCAATATCCATTTAACATGTGTGGGTTTTTTCCAGCATTCTGCAAAGAAGGTTTCAATCTGTCCACAAACCATTTTTTTTTCTCTTGGTTCTTGTATGCTTGACAATAGAATAATTGAAATTATCTCTTCTGTCTATGGGACATCAACTATTGCCATCTATTGCATACAGTTAAGAACAAAGAATGTGATCTGCTGAGAGGGAAGGAGAATGGAAATGGAGGAACTAAGAATGAAGATGACTACTGCTCTATGAGCGGGGAACCGTAGTTAGAGGTTGCATTGGAGTACTACCTAATGTAGTTTTTATGCTAATAATGAGAGCTTGAGAATTACTGAAATACATGTTATTAACCATTAGATCTTGCAGGTTCAGTGAGAATAACTATAGCCAGAGAACAGCTAGAAATGTGAGTATTGCACAGGGGCAGTAGATACCAAAAGCAGCATGCTCCAGAGCACAGGCTGCTGGAACGCTTTTGGAGGCTGCAAGTGTGACAGTGGTAGTGATGCACTATTCAGCAGCTAAATCAATCTACAAGACTCCCTTTGAGGAGGTGAATCCAGAGAATAATTTGAAGAACTTATGCTTGTGTGTATCTACTTACGTAGATTTATAGTGAGGCAGGAAAAGACAGAATAGGGATGTCTCTTTCCTTTTGAATCCCTTTGACTTTTGCCTTGTATGCTTCCGTAGCACATCCTGTCCTCATGTGTTCTACTTCTGCCTGACTGAGGCTGTAAGTGAAGCTTTGGGTCACATCCCCGTTCTGGCCCGAGTACAAGAAAGCTCTCCCTGGTATTAATGGTACTATGCAGTAAACACACAATGGAGCTTGGCAAGCACTTTTAGTGGGCACCGGGTTATTTATCTGTCTTGTCGTGGTCTGACAGGTAGTGGAAAAACTCTGAAAAGCTTAGAAATGTCATTCTGCAGATTTGCATTCTATAACTGGCTCTGGTGTTTAACAGCAGCTGCATCGAAGATTGTCATGTTTGGGTTTTTTTTATGCAGTTATAACTGAGTGAGTTTCCAAATATAGGTGTCTCAACTTGGAATTAAGGAAAGTTATTTTTTAGTGAGTATGACTGGCAACCAGTAAGAAATGCTGAATTTAATACAGGTTCAAGAAAAGGTCTGTTTAACTGTCTAATCCACCATAATTAAAATGTGCTGTTGTAGGTGTTGATTGCAGTAACTTTTTTAAACAATATCTCTCTAATTCACCCCTTTTCGCTATCAATGTATTTATGCATTGTACTGCCCTCTACAAGTGTCAGTCAGGACTACTCACATGTTTATGGTTAACTCTCCCATAGGAGGCTGTAAATCCTAGGGCTAACTAATAAATACTTTGAGTCTGCTTACAGAAGTATTCTTGGTTCCGATATCCACAGCGAGTTGTAAAATGCAACTGATAGCGCTAATGTGTGTTTATGGGAAGATCATTTAGAGAAGATTAATCCGATTCCCTCTACTCAACCCTTAAAAGAATAAATAGTAGGTCTTGTGGGACATGCAGGCCAAAGATGGTGCAAATACTTGAAGGGAAACACTTTGAGCAATGTTTTTACATCTTCTGCCCCTAGTAGGCACTCTTTAAATAAATGTTTAGCAAAACTATAATGGCTAAACATTTATTGATAATAAAAATTTATTTAAATACATCTATTTGTCTATAGTGATACTTCACTAGTTTATAAAAAAACTAAAAGCTGAACTTGCAATTAGTTGACCTTGCAGAAATCTATTCCAAAATGGTGTAACAATCAACAGTTTATGTAAAATTGAGCTTAGTTACAATAGAAGAATAGAGGAAGGAAAAGAAGACTTGGCCATGTATGTATCTGGAAAACTGTCTCGCACTAAACCTTATTGTTTTGGACAATGAGCACCCCATCTGGTATAGCTTTAAAGGAAAGCAAGCCCTGTCTTTTCTGAGCAGCTGTACTCTTGTACTCAGTGGCAGGCACAAAAGGATAGGAAGCAAACAAATGCAGTACTGGCAGGATTTGGAAGAAGTAATGGGAGATTCCAACATCTGCATGATTTATTGAACCCATTGAGAATTTGTATACTCTGCCTGTGTTGTCCTTTCACCTTCACTCTTCTCTACTACAGCCCTTTGTGTTCATTTGCCCTGACAAGTTGTTCACAGAAAGATGGCTGGATATGATCGAACCAGAAGTGGTAGAAAGTACTTTCATTGGAAGACAGTATGATGATGGTAAATTTGGAAGACTAAGTACTCCTTTATGTTTTCCCCACTGTCTGTGAAAGCCGTCGTAATTAGGACATTTTAAGCCAGTGAAACTTTTGTGCCCATACCAAATGTACTATCAAGCATAAGTGTAGTTACAAAGACCAGTAGACAACAGTTGTGTTTTAACTATAATATTTAAGAAGGTAGATTTTCTATGATGATAGTGCCATCATTATATGATTAAGGATCTGACAGACTGTCAGAAGTGGGTTAAAATCAGGCAGCTAAAAGATAGCTGGCTCTGCAATGCTTGCTCTAACAATCACTGCCAGATGTGAATAGCTGAAAACTGGCAACTCAGCAGCACTTCTACGACCCTCCATTAGCCTGTGAGGCTGACGCCCAGGGGCAATGGCAGCTTCAGACATTTGATTTTCTTCTGCTGCTGTGAGTCTGTTTGGAGTTTCAGGCTGTGGACAGATATCCTAATCCATTTACTTCTATATTGGCTGAAGAGTTTGGTTTGTTCATAATGAGTTAAGGAGACATCTGACAAGCCATTCATCCAGCAGATTTGAAAGGATAGTGAAATGGAGTGGGAGTCTAATAATGAGGATCTGGGGACAGTAATTTAGTTCTTATTGCATCTCAGCCAACAAAGATGTGCCTACAACATATGTGAGATGCAGAAGGGTTAGCACTGCCTTCTGTTATTTGATCAAATATTATTCGAACACCTAGTAATTCAGTAAATGGATTCTATTTTACGTTAATAGCTAAGA
This sequence comes from Phaethon lepturus, assembly GCF_000687285.1. NCBI lineage: Eukaryota > Metazoa > Chordata > Aves > Phaethontiformes > Phaethontidae > Phaethon > Phaethon lepturus. The sequence goes on along the minus strand of NW_010539721.1, from coordinate 13,922 downwards.
GAAAAGGATGGTTCAGTCACCCATTATGACAACTAAGTATTCTGTCCAACAGTATTTGGGCTATCCAGTGACTAATCTCAGCCAATATGCCATGAATGTTTTGCAAAAGTGACAGCGAGCAACTCTACATAAATCCATCTTGCTTTGCTCATTAAATTAGTGCTAATTCTTGTGTAGCTTTCAAACTGTAAGTACACAGTATATGTACTGTGGGTGAAGTCGTCAGTTGTTCTTCATGCAAGCTAATGTTCAACTGCATGTTTGAAAAATACAAAACCTATTCCTGATGCATCATGTAGGACTGTCAAAGGACAATTTAGTCCTTACTAAAATGCTTATTATCATGATTAATAACTTTGTGTTCATGACCTATTTCCCTTGTGTACTTCAGATTATCTTTCCTAGCAGTGGATTTGTTTTGCAGATGTAAGGTAAAATAATCTACCTGTTTTTCCCCTAAATCTGTTTTATCATCTAAGATTTGATCCCATTGTTCTTTGACATGAATAGCCAGGAATGTAAAGACTAAATATAAAAACCTGAGGGCACAACATACATACATAACTTTTGGATCTGCAGTTGTGGGCAAGGGTATGAAATTTTAGTTTTGCTATCAGCAATTATTATATCTACCGGAGGGCTTTAGGTATTGCTAATATTTTACTCTTAGCACAGGTTAACTCTAGCAGTAGGATTGTCACTGACAGACTGCTAGTATGTTGTTTCTGGCTTAATACCTTGCCCATGCCAGATAGACAAGTGCTAAGGCTAATTCAGATCCTGATTTTGTTAAATGAAGCCTAACTGGACATCACCATTCCTGGCAGGTAGATTTTATACATTTTGTAAAGTTATTGTCAAACCTGCAGTCCTATTCATCTTAAAAGAGAGGTGTTTTGAAGTGGGCTAATGAGTTGCCAAATCCAGACCTTAGGCCTAAGCAGGAGGTGACATCTGAAAACTAAAAATGTCATTTTTTTAATACTGTGGGGAGGCTGTTTGATCCAGGTTTCCAAATAACACTAACTCCTTCAGTGTCTCACAGTAGCTATTGTCTTCAATCTGTGTTTTAATCTTTTATGGCTTCAGTCAGACCTTCAATATGTGGGTTTTTTATTTGGGATGGTCAGAGGCTGCCTGATTTCTCTGACTGGTGATTAAGACAATTATTTAAAACAATTTCTAGGTTGGATTAGAGAATAAATGCACATAAATTGGCAAGATACTAATTTGTGTCTTAAGGTCTACTTAAACAACTTTCTAGCAGTTTATTATAGTATGTAAGCTCAAAAAGTTTAGGAAAAGTCTTCTTTCAGTTTCCATGTCTTTCCAGAAAGATTGTGGGATTTGAGCATGGGGATGTTGCAGTTTGTTAGATGAAGTATGCAGGGCTGACCCTGAATGAAAAAATTATTTCTGGCTACACTGAGCAAAGACCAAACCATTCCAAATGTATAAACTGGGTCAGCCTGATTCAGAGCGCTTTTTGTTTGTCTCACTTATTAAAAGCTTTTTTATGGAAATAGCTTTACTGACAGAAAGGGCTGTTCTTGTGAAAGTGTTGGCTGCTTGGAGTTTAGAAAGCAAGTTGACACTTTTAAAGGCAAGTTTCTGTTTCAGCATTTATATTAGCATCTATAAGACTCTTATTTCTCACAGCAGAAAAAAATATTGTCGAGTATAGGCTCAGCAACTTGGTTTCAATAAAATGTTTCTACTAATCAAGCTAACAGACACACAGGAAATTAATTTGAAAATTCCTTTGAGGCATACTTACATGTATGAGTAATACTGTTACTTAGTTCTCATCAGGCTTACTTTTAAAAGTATTTCAAGCCTGAAGTCAGGTAAACACTGGCAGTCTGTTACATCTAGACTTGGAACTGCACAGAAGACTGCAGGTATGATTCTGGATCCATTGGATCTATTCTGGATGCATTGAATCCTCTCTAAATATGGAGCGTAATGCCCCATTACTCGAGGCTGACTGTTGAGACCTGTTGACAGTTAAGGCATCTTACCCAAGTCACCATGCTGAAAAATCTAGATTCTGCCTAAGTGAAACAAAACCTCAATATTGGACTTGTATTATGTGAAGCCTTTGCAAAAGCCATCTGTTTACCTTCTTTAGTGAAAATATAACTATGGAAAAGCTGTTTGGAAACTAAAATGTCCTCAAGAGGATGCTTAAGCATCTGAAACATCTTGAGTTGGCCAGGAATAGACTACAGCCAGTGGATCCCTTGGTCCCAGTTCCATGAAGGGGTAACAGATAAATATATGGCTGTGCACAGGATGATGCTGAATAGGCCAAAAAATATGCTGGAATCTACTGATACCAAGGGAATTTTGAGATGAATTCAGCACGGCTTTATCCAAAATCAGAAGCCACAGTCATTTCCTTCCTTGTCTCATGGAAGAAAATTGGGTTAACTTGTAATCCCTTTCAAACAGCCAGGTATCATAACCTCTATTGCTAGTGTTTTATAAGAAAACTTGGTATTAACTGCTTGAACTGGTGAATACCTCTAAAATTTACTTTGTAACTTCCTGCACCCATGCTTAAGAATAATTCTACGGAAAGGACATAATGGTGTCTTAATTAACTTTGGACCTCAATACCATCAGATACTCAGTCATTATTACCTATAGGAATCTATGATACTTCCTTTTGGTTGCTTTAAAAATGACCAGGAATCACACCTTCACATATTACAGAGGTGTTTGGGAACAGTGTAGTTCCACATCAGACCAAAATCTTTTGATAAGCTCTGTGTTTTAGCCAGGTCTCCTGTCAGTAACAGAGGCATGTGTGTAAGAATAGAACTGAACTGAAAGTGCACAGAGTTTAAAATAATTGTGGGTACCCTTCTAATCACAAGTTTATTTCATAGAGAGCAGGTAGTGATGTTTAAGAAAAAACATTTGGTGCCTTGTGGATGATCTAGAATTAGTTATGAGACTTGCTGCAGTTTTACTTAACATATAATAGTTAGGAGTGTAACAGGCTTGCATTTTTATGTATTCGTCTGAGGTGGATTTCAAAACCAGTGAGCTGTAAAATTCATGCATGCATAGCTAGGTGAATGACAATTAACATTTGTATTGGACGTGCAAAGACTTGATATGTACCAAGGTGTGCATGCTAAAAAGTCTGGCTGCTTGGGCTGGGTCATAGGCTTACTGACAAAGATTAGGAATTTCTTACTGGAGATTGTGGGCATGTGCTCCCATTCTTATTATTGTTAGATAAGTTCCAGTTGCAGATTTCTTTCTGTGACTTTTAAGAAAAGAGCTTGACTTTCAAGGTGCTCTGTTATAATTTTAGGGATGAGAGTTTAAAAATAATATATATCCACTTGTAAACTGATCTAGTAAAAAAAGCCATTAAGCAGGGAAGAGTAATGCATTCCAGGACATTGTTCCAACTATCTTAGCAAAACCCCCTCAATGTTTTACTTGGTGAGGAAGAAGCAAGAAATAGCAGATGGGTTGCAGATGGGTTGCCAAACACTCCCAGATGATGCCAGCTCTGACTAATATCAGTCCTTCTTATCTTCCTAAAACACCCAATTGTCCTCACAAACAATTAATTGTTTCATCTGTAACTGTAGCCATTTAATTATGTATTCATAAGCTTTGGAGGTCATGAAACAAGCAAGTGGAAACTTTGAGAGATGGAAATAGGATTGTACAGAGGGACTGTTTCAGTATGGAGATTACTTCTTTTCACAGATGCTGTGCAGTAAGCTGTGGAGCTTCATTTTGGTAACTAATGACAACAGCCCCATGAGACTAAGTCTGATGGGAGCAGGGTGAAACACAGGAACTCTGTCAGTCATATTAGTGGGTAAATTGAAAGGCAGCTCTGGAAAGTGGTCTTGTCTCTCCCAGGTGGGTGCGCTGGTGGCGAACTGTTTAAAAGGCAGCATGCACTTAAGGATTGACAGTAAACCAGTGGCAACTGCTGTTGGAAGTGGGCTTGCAAGCAGCTCAGCAGACAGATTTATCTATTTTTCTAGAAAGTCTATGGCTGTTGCATGAAGGCAGTATCTTCCTAGTGTTGTCAGGGCTATGAAGAGACTTGAAGATGGAGGACTAATTATGGCCTGAGATTTGTTTTCTTTCTAAAATAGATACATCCTAAATAAAAAAAGTTTTTTCCTTAGTGTTATCAGCAGTACAGGAGGAAGGCAAGCGTGCAACTCTTTGGTAGATTGAAATACCAGAATCTTCTTTACTCGCTTATCCCTGTGGTTTAGTGCTTTAGTGGTTGATTCTTTAGTAGGTGCTCTAGAAACATGCAAGATAAAGGTGAGACTCTGAAGCCTTCTTGAGAACCTTTGCTTGCATGAGTGGATTCAAGTGTAGTCTTAGTGGTGATTTATCTGAAGTGAGTGTGTGGAAAGGTTAGTTGCAATGGGCTGATAACAACTTGGAGTTTCCTTTCATGTGCCACTGATTTTCCTTTCCACTCTAGTGGGTGTTCACTCATTACCTGAAAGAAAGTGCAAAATAAATTAAAACAATATGGATATACTTTTTGTTATGCTTGTGATGCTTGCTACTAAATCTGTATTGAGTTTATAGAACCAGTTGTAGTATAGAGCAATGCTATACAAATAATGATTGTTCCCAATAGCTTCTTCGTGAGTAACAAAAAAGCAAGCACTACTTGCTTCTGTTAATTCATTCGTTCTGTCAAATGGAGCTGCACTGTGAGATCTGTATGTTGCATCTTCCCTCTTCTTACCCATCTGTCTTGAACAATTAGGTGCTGTCCTAGACAAACTACAGCTAATCTCTCTGTATAAATACAGTGCATAGCACTTTGTGGCATGTAACATGAAGCTTTAGGCAGTATATAGAAGGCCATGATGGCTTAATGTGAGTGAGTCTGTGAAATACATTTATACTATATTTTGAATTTAAAGAGCAAAATAGTTTAAAAACATGACTGTGTTAAGCTTTACACCTATTCAGAGATTTTTTTTGTTGTTGTTCTTGTTTTGCCTAATTTAAGGGTTTCTTTTTAGGACTGAGTGGTTTATTTTCAGTATTCCCCCTAACAATGGATTTATTTTACCACCTTAAAAAGTATCAAGGCTTCCTTAGAACAAAACCATTGCTGCCTTTTCATGAAACTCAACCATGGAGTGGGTTTTTTTGCCTCAAGTTTAGGATTACTAGCTTGCTAAACAGTTTGTGCTACATAATGTTTTAGTCTCATAAATTTCAATTTAGGATAATGATACTAAATAAAACTTTTAAAATATATTAAAGGCCTATTCCAACTCTTTTGGGGTATATCTGATTTTTGTTCATGACTTACGTGTTTCCAGTTTTCATGTTACTTTCTTGTCCTGAATTGTACAAGGATAAACAAATTTCTTGTATATCATGCATATTTGTTCCTGTTACCATCTGGTTTTTGTAGGTGTTTCTCATTACTTCTTTCGGTTTAAGTTTCTGTTTTTAAACGGTAATGTTAACATGAGATGTTTAATGAAGAAAAAACTGAAGAATTGGGTTAATATTGCCATTGGATTGGAGCACATCTTCTGCTTCTACTGAAGAAAAAATTGTCTTAAATTTCTATTACTGCTGAGTAAAAGAAATACTAAACCTCTTCTGATGGAAAATTGGGTTTCTCAGACAAGAAAATGTTGGATGGTGTGATTATTATTTTGTTTTGTCAAACTGAAAATGTCTCAGGAAAGAAAAAACTTGTTTTGAAAGGGTCTGATCCAGTGGTATTAGTCTTTTGACGAATAAACCGTGTAGTGTAAAGTGGCCATCTGCTTTGTGAGATTTTTGTTCAAGATATCTCATGCCCATATTTCCCTCAGCCAACTTGTGAGTTCATTTTGAGGCAGACATATTTTGGGGTTTTGCTTTTTTTGTCAAAGAAGTTGGTGAACAGAATGAAAGGATTATTTGCAGTTTATAGTATCAAATTCCTGATGACTTCATGTCTGATCTCTGCTGTCTGTTTACATAGTGCTTTATACCCCAAAAGGCTACTATGGAATCTCTTTTATCATTGGAACCAGTGTTCATCCCTGGTTTTGACACATGGATTTTTTTTGTTCCTTTACTCCCTCTTGAATCTTCTTGAACGTTATCTGCACCTCTTCTGTTTGATACCTGTGTTCTGAAATTCCACTGTTGGCCACTGTCTGTCCTTCTCTGCTTCTGGTTCTTGCAGAATATTTGCTGCTTTCTTTCATGACTACTTTAGCAAGAATTAGTCCTTTATGTTTTCCTTCCCTGTGTTTCCTTCAAAACAACTTGAATGCTTCTGAGGTCTGCCAGTATCTGGTTATCAAAAGTTTGCCTTGTAGAGAATGTGCAGAGTTGATGAATATTCTTTAAGACAGCAAATGTCTTTTTCCTTAAATATAAACAGTGGCTTGTATTTCATATGCAGGAAGTCTCTTTGGATAGAAAGTTCTATGTGGAATATCCTCCTATGAACTAACTTGGAGCATCATGGCTGACTGTACAGAGCTGTATCAGCTGGCCTGCGGTAATTTGTCTTCTGTTTTTCTATATACCTGGTGCCACTGGTTGTGACTGCTTGTTCCAATCTGTTGTCTTCCCTTAGTGTTGCTGAAACAACTCTCAGAAAATTTCCCATGATGTTTTCCAAGTCAAAATTCAAAAGTGGTGTTTCATTCTTCTCCTTGTTCTATCTTTTGCTTTTAATACTATCAGCATAGTGTTCCCAAAATGTCACATTTGTTTTCTTGGCTTATATGACTATGCTGTTTGAATTTCTACATCTCTAATCACTCTTCTATCAGAGGACTGTTTTTTCTCCAACTAGTCTCACTTTTCAATACAAATTTAGCTTTCCTCTCTGATGGCAAGTCATAGATTTACTGTTAGATCAGTGATCTGTGTCCTTGTCAATGCTGAAATCTTACCCCATTAATTTGTTAGTTTCTCAGAATTAGCTGGAGAAACATGAGGAAAACCTGTCTTTCATCCACCGCCTCTCCGATTACTGTAGAGAAATTTGCTGTCATTCTGCCTGTCATTCACTTTTACAGTCAAGGTATTTTTCTTTAGTGAAAGCCTTTCCCCAGGACCTCATATCTAGATGACATCTAAGAATTACCTTTTTTTTTTTTTTTTTTTAAATCCTCACAGATGGCTACTAGCTATCTAGACCAATATTGTCTGTCCTGCAGAAATTGACCATCTGTCTTTTTTATATACCCAGTCCCACTGGTTGTGACATCTCTTCTCTTTGTTAGAGGGGAGCAATTACTTAATTGCTTTGGACTGAAAGCCAAAATTGTCTAATTGACATTTAAATACTCTCAGTTCTTTCTGTTGTGATACAGCTTTCCTAATTCAGCTGCACAGATATGCTCTTCTGTAGGCTCTTCTTATTTTGTCTTAGTTAGAACATCCATTTGGGAGACTGAGAGATGGGAGTCTTTTTTTGTGCTTAAGTTAATGCAAAGTGCAGCTTTAAAAGCAATTCCTGGGGCCACTGCTTAATCCCATCACCCTTTTATTAACGTCTCTCCATTTGCTCCCATTCTATAGTCATAGCCAAATTACTTGTCTTTGTTTTCATAGCCCATTCTAGCTGGTTCTTGTGTTTTGTTTCATTTTTGAAATCTCTGTTTTCTCCTATTGTAGATGAACTAACATAAAAATACAGTGATACAAACATGGTTATATTCCTGTTGTAGAAGGTACACCTGGTAACTATGGTATTGAAACTTTTAAAAGTAGACTAGGCTTAGGACAGCGTGGGTTTGGGGGAGGGAAACACAGGGAAGCGATTAGGCAACACTGGTCGGCATGATCTCAGCATACTAGCTGTCTGACTTGAGATGCCAGACACCTTTTTAAGTCTTGTTGTTGTTTGTGGACTGGGTGTTTTGGCCTCATCATACAAACTTTTAAGTGGGTGCTTGGTTAAATTTTGGACCTTTGTGGTACGCAAGGATGTGTTAGTTGTTGTTGCATAGGTGATTGATACATTCCCAACAGAAAAATTTCCTAGCTATAACTTTCATTTTCACAATATTGAGAATTGGCGTAAGGGTTCCCCAAAGCTTTAATGCAAAGCATGAACTTGGTCCTGAATTACTTTTTTTATACATGTGAGCTGGATTGGCCATGACTCTTACTGGAACAGCAATACTAGCAGATGTTATCCCTTGTGTAATTTCCAAAGACAGCCACACTGGTTGACACTTTCAAATAATAAAAACAAAATCAGTCATGCTAAGATATCAGCCATCTTAAAATTGAATGTAACACAGCTATGTAGAGGGAGAGGGATTTTCTTTAAGTAAACTCGTAGAAACTAATGGGAAGTTATTACAGCAGTAAATTACTTTGGGGACAAGAATCATGTTTGCTATCAGACTTATGGAATGACATAGCAGAAAGTTGTTTTCAGTAGTCATTCTTGTTTATCAGGCATAAATAAATAAAGTATATTCTTACTGTACATAGCAGCTGCCTTACAGTTGTACAGCTGTGAATGTACTTCTGAAAGTAGATTTTTCTTTTTTCTGATATAGTGATGATCTGTTAGGACTCAGAGTAACCAGAGATCTGGATCCATATTTGTGGAGTTTTTGCTGGTTTTTACTGTTAGGTCCAAATTTTACTGAAATATTGCCCAGATTTGATCTCTGAAATGTCAGGCTTCTATTGTCTTCTGCTAACTTTCTGATGCTAGCCACTGTCAGCCAAGATTCCAGATTAAATAGCCCATTTTTATATTTATTTGACTGCATTTGATATAGTATGTCAATGAGAAAGTAGTTTGGCTTCCAAAATACTTTTCTAACTTAGAAAAGAAACTGATCCTGTTCAGAGCAGACAGGACTGATTTTTTTTTTTTTAAACACCAACCAAGATTTATATATAGTTTTTTGTTTTGATTGGCTGCATAACTCACTAAGCCATAGCACCTCTCTCTCAATGCCACCACCTCAAGAACTTTAATGTGAGCTAAACTCAAGTTTTATAGTTCACATGTTATTTCTTGCCTATAAAGGAGTGATTTAAATGCTGAGATCAGAAATAGCTGTCTTTCCCTGCTTCTTGTTGTGGGGAAAACAATCTGGAGTTTATTGTACATAAAGCACTGTGATCAGTGAGAATGGCACTTGAACAGAGTAAACCTTGCAGAAAGCTTATTATTCTGGAGTATTGCAGTAACTGGACTTGAGATTCCCCTGCAGTTTCTTTCTTAATATCTGTAGGAGAGGGCAAAGAGAGTAGTACATCCAAATGGCATGCCTAAGAAAGGAATGTAAATTATCCTTTCTGTTTATTTGCCTTTAAAGCCTGTCTGCTAAGGTTCTTAGCATTCAGATACCACTGTGATAGGTGCATTATAAATAATATAATACCTTTTCACAGTTTTAGTCAAAATAGAATGTGTCCTCACTTACCCTTTCCAAATTTGTCCAAATGCTATTATTATATCGAAGCATAAAAGATCAAATTAACAACAGAGACTTGGAAAGTTGTTGACTTTATCAATTTGTAATGAAAAAGGGGAGTTTTGTGTTTAGTAAGGCCTATTGCTCCTGAGCAAATGACATAGACAAAATCAAATTCAGAGGAAGAGCCCGACTGCTGCTATAAAATAGATGAGAATTTCCAGTTCATACTTAACACTGATGCCCTCTGCGTTTTGCCAGGATAAATGTGTTGCACTGGAAAAGGTTTATAATGTTTAATACAGGAACACTTTATCCACAGCACTTGGACTTGGATTGATGTTAGCATAGTATAATCAAGCACGCATTAAATAAATTTAGCTGTGCCATTTTAAAAAGCTAGTGTCTTTAGATTAGCAAGAAATAGTTGCTACTTGACGTTGCCTGAGTTGCTTTGCTATTGTTGTTTTTTTCTAGTTTTGGAATGGAGGGAATACTGTTGGTCCATAAATCTTAACAATATTCTGAAAACTGGTAAATACAGTTGTGCAGAACTACTGTCATGGCCAACACACAACAGTTAGACATGAGATGAAGAGAAATAACATATTATTCAAAGAGACCAATTCCTCAGTCTTCCAACCCTTTGATACAGGCAACAAACTCAAACTGTGAGACAACTTGCATTACGTTTGGGAGTGTTAGATAGCCCTCTGACCACCCACCTCAACTGCAGTTCGTATGAAAGTGAATGATTCATTGAGGGGGTTGTATTCTGCATAGTGGATTCTCTCTTTTTGCAGAAAAGGTGGCTAGCTCTTGGTATTGAATGCTTTTCTGTCTGACTTAGCCCTTGCCAACATACACGAGTTTGTTCCTCTTTTGTATTACTATTTCAAGTGGGATAGACCTCCCTAGTACTGGTATAGTTACCCAGCAATTATGTGTGTCCTACAGCTTATCCTTGCAGAGAAAGAGAAACAACCAATGTCATAATAAGGCACTTGTCCTGTGATGATTGGCAGCTTCAGTCAGGAGAGGGGAACAGTGCCTGCAGTAACTTTAGTAGTACTTTCAGTAAGGATGGCAACCTTGACTGGCACCTGGTGTGTTTCTAAAGAGCCAGCACAGACTCTTGAGAGTGAGGAGGGAATAAGATAGGACTCTCAAGACTGTAGCCTGAACTGGGCATGGGAATAACTTTGCTGGGGAGAGGAGTGGCAACTTCGTAAGCTGTCCTCATTGGCCAAACATGTGAAGTAATGTCTGGCTAGTAATTCAGGATGTCAGTTAGAGCACTTCTTTATGAGAGTATTTGTGGCTGAGAGAAAAAAATATGTTGGTAACTGTTTTGTCATGGAGGGAGAGTAGTTTATCTCTCATATAAGTACTTCAGCCACTACAGAAAAAAACGCTTAAACTGCAGCTTTGTTGTCAACTCCTTATTGCTCACTTGGCCTTCTGCTTTATCCATGACCAGTCTGAAAAAAAAACAAACCTAGTCTTGTAAAATCTGGAAAATACCATCAACATACTGTCCAGGAAAGCAGCTCTTGTTTGTGGGTTTGTTTTTTTTTTTTTTTTGTTGGGTTGTTTGTTGGGGGTTGGGAGGAGAAAGTTGGAGGTTTTCAAGGTTCTTAAGGTGTGAAAGAAACTTCCTGTGTAAAACTGAGAAAGACCCAAAGACTAAACTTCTTGTATGTTCAAAGTGAGATACTGTTGCAAATTACTGCAAGGTGCAAAGTTGACTCTGCACAGTTTTCAATACAATTACCATTTGAGTTAGAAGTCTGCATGCCTGTGGAAAGTTTGAGAGGTTAGTAATACAGATTAATGAAATAAAATGTTAAACGCGATCCACAGCAATTTGTCTTTCTCCATACTCTTAGCTGGTGAGCAGCTAATGAAATGGAAGTGTGTTTACATCTGAAGCTGAGCTGTATGCATGCTAATGGAGTTGATATTTTCCATCCAGTACAGAATGTTGGTTAAATTCTAGCAACCTGCCAGCACGCTAGGCAAGTGCATGGCTTTAGTTAGCTCTCAAACATCATTGCTCACAGTTTAAGTATCTAAGCCTCTAAATTCTGATCAACCACAGGTGGCACAAGCAATTAGTTGCAGTTGATATAAAGGTTAGGTCTCATTCCAATAGCAGTTTTATAAAAATTCAACAGGAGTCCATCAAAATGTTGTGCAATGGATAGGATAAAATGTACTCTAATCCCTATTCCCTTCAGTCCACCAGCATTGGCTGTCTTGAAACCTCTACCTATATTCTTTTTTTATTGTATAATTATATTCTGTTCATCATGTGTTCTTGGACAGTTGTGTGTTCTTTCATACCAGAACTGTAAAGTAAGGGGTCATTTGCATGGTGCTGAGCAGGCAGACACAAGCTTGCTCTGCCTGTGCCTTGCGCAAGGTGGATGCTGGCCAGCTCTGAGTGGAAGCCGCGCAATGCAGGGATGAACCTCAGCTAGCATGCTCTTCTGAGAAGCAGGTGATAGGATCTCAGGCCATATAGACACAGTAGGGTGACGCTGGCTTACAACACGAACCTGCAAATGCATGATGTGCTGTGCATAAAATCCAAGGTCTGAACTTAAATATCTCCTTTTTCTACTGTTTTGAGACAAAGCTGGTACGCAAGGCAAATTTCTGCTCTGCCTCATTCAGTTGCAATAGATGTTAATCTTAGAGCATCCTCCCCTCCCTATTATAAATTCTTTCCCAGAGTTAAGTGACGCTGCTGCTGATTTGAACTGATGTGATTAGGTTTCTTATCCAAGCTTTAACATACAGAATGAATTTAGCTCTTGGAAGGTATACCCTGTAAGTGACTGCGTTTCCAAAGGAGTGGTAGCACAAGGAACTATTAGAAAACCTAGCTCCATTGCGTTATGTCCAGCCATCCTAACGCAGCTGTTTCTTCAAGTAAAGTGACAAATGCCTCTTTTTGATAGGATCAGAAGTGCCTGATGTTTTTCTGAAGTGTGTGTGGTTTTGAGTCATGCTTTGTTTTTTTCCAGCATATGTTAGTTATTACTTCGTCTTCACCTGCTTGCAAGGAAAGTTCTTAAATATTAAATAGTGTCTGAAATACGAAGTTTAAGCTGGATCAGGTTAACTGACACAATTAAGATAAAACTTTCATTTATTTGGTGTCATTGCTTCTCTAACCTCTCTATGAAAGCTTGGATGACATCTTCAAAAGATAAGACAGAGAGAATGTAGAAGAGATTTATAAAACTTGAGTGACATCAAGATGAATTCAGTTTCATGTTAAACCTTTACTTCTTGTGTTATGAGAATATCAGGGTTATTTAGGACTGGGCATGGGAACTTAAAGTTCTGGTTTAACTGAAAGAGTTTCGGAATTCACTGGTACGGTATTCACTGGAGAGAGAAGTTGCCCTCTTCTTTTGAAGGAGCAGTCAAGTGGGGGCTGAGATTTTGCTTGCATTTGTCCAAAACCACAGCTTGGGAATGAGGAACTGGAAATTGTGGGATCTGTGAAGAATGTTTCCTACTTTGCAAGGGGAATGAACTTAGTGTTCTTTTTCAACTGACTGCTACTGATGAGCTTTATCGAGTACCATGTACAGAAGATAGTCCCTTGTGAAATGTCATTTGAAGTGACGTTAAGCGTGTATTTACTTGACAGCACTTCTTTCAGTTCTGCTGTCACAGGTGAACATATTGAACCACTTCAACAAATGAAGTTTCACAAGCAACTCAGTTGTTCTTTTTTAAATTATACTCTTTCATAATATGGAAAATATTTCTGTAGCCCGCACGCTCCTCTGTGTGCACTGAGCAGCAGTGTTTTATGTGCCTTTTGCGCAGGTAGAACAGATTAAATAGAATTCTGTCCCAGACAGAGAAATAAAGGTGATTAAATAGCGGTGATAGAAATGTCATGAGGCTTGGAAGAATGAAAACATTGCGAAGAAACAGAAATACAAACTTTCCAAGGTTGGGCAATATACAGGCCTGTATGCGATCAGTGACTATTGAAAGAAGTCAGGTAATGATTTGCTTGTCTTTACATGTGCAGTTGCAAAGACTTTTAGTCAAACACGAGTAGCAGACTTCACGTCGATTTACTTTTTACCAAGTTCAGATAACCTCTGGAGCTCAATGCCAGAAAACGCCTGGTGCCAGAAGAGTTTCCTGGAGAAAAACTTTGTTCTGGAGCAGATGATATTGCCAATTAACAGTGGGATGGGGAGTTCAGTGGGTTGATGCTTTGACTCCTACAAAAGTGCAATTTCATAGGATATTATTAAATATATACTAGTTTTATATAATTATGTGAAGAAAATTATTAGAAGGTATTTTAATATGTAGTTAACATGTACGTATTGCTAGCAGTATCTTATTTATGTGACGCGGTAGGTAGAGTATTTTTCGTGGGAAACGATTGTGCAGCCCTGCGACTGAGAGCGTGGAGTGGCCTAGCGAGCACCGCGTGCCTTCCCTGTGCCGTGCTGC
>NW_010539720.1:1895-4135 GCF_000687285.1 Phaethon lepturus | reverse complement strand
TTTTATATCAATATTCTGCATCTGAGTCCCACCAGGGTGGACTGTCAAACTGCTCTACACCACATCTAGGACCATTTTATGGAAATAATAGCTCTGACACCATTGCTATACTTTATGGTGTCAAGCAAGGCTATAAAAGATCATTTCTGTGGATCAAGAGGAAGTTGATATATAGCTTGATATGTCAGAGGTCATTTCCCCCTGTCAGCTGTTGCTACCTTCAGCAGTACTAAATCCACTGCAGAATGACCTCAGCTCTTAAGAAATCTCAACCATAGACAGAAGGTCTGCTGGGACATCCTCAGTAGCATTTCAAGCGTGGTGAGAGTATTCTGAAGTCAGCATCTTCATGGTGGGCTTCAAACAGAAACAGCTGGCTTACCCCTGGAGAATGGGAGATTGCTATTTCCTCCATGCCTGCTCCTATTCCTTGATTCAACTTTTCCTGCAATCTTTCATTAGTTATTTTATGTACCTGTTTGAGGTACTGCAAGACTGCCAAATAGAAAACATTTCATTTCTCATTGAAATCACAGCCTGTATGCCAAGAGGACCTTGAATTTTTATGTTCAGGGAGCTGAGCCTTACAGACTCAAGTGACAGTTTGCCTCTGTTGCTCAGAGGTCTCAGGGGACACCTGTCCAGTGCGGAGACTGTCGGATTAGGTAACAGAATGAGATATCATGCTATGAATCTGCTTAGGTGGAACTTTTCCGGAGTGGTTGTATTTTGCACAAAACTCCCAACTACATGTGTTCTTAGTCAAAAATGTCCACATCCTTTCCATTTGCAGAGTGCCATTCGCACTTTGATGGACTTCCTATATAACTGTAAGCTAAGATGTTGACTTTGATGAGGAATGGAGTGCTTGCTAATGCAAGAGAATCTCACAGCAGTCTCATTAAACAGGCATATGAACTAACTATGGAAAGACTGAAGCAGGAACTGGAAGCATAATATATATGTAATATTTGCCCACGATGGAGCTCTGCCACCATTCAGAGAAGACTCAGCCTTTCAAGTGCCTTGGTAGCATTGTACACTTCAGTGTGTTGGGAGTATACATGTTTTCTAAGTATTACTGTAAAATACAGTCTGTGCTTGCATTTCTATGTACTCTAGCAGGTTAATTTGTAGTTTTCCTACTCCCTTATTTAAATAAGTTGTTCCTGGTAATTTAGTCACCTTGACATGACAGCAAATTTCAGCTCTGGACTGGCCGGTTTATATCTTAGCTTCATTCCTAGTGACAGAGACATAAACTACCCCATATACGCCATCTTGTGTTTACTGTGGGTTAGTGTGGAGTAAAAGCATGTAAGCTGTGATCTCAAAGCTGATGAGACCATGAGCATTCAGTGTCTAAGCCTTTAGACAACTGCTTTCTAATAAATGGCATATATACTTCTTTGAAATCTGGTCAAGTACCGTGGTTCTGACTTGACTCTTCTCAAGGATTTTCTTAATTTTCTTCTATCAAGACTACTTAACACATAATCATGGGGCTGCCTGTTCTGTCTTGCACAAGCATTTGGCCAGTTAATATAAAGCTATGTACCAGTCAGATGTTGGTGCATTAGTCTTGTTCCAGTCTTTGTTCTGAAGAACAGCATCATTACAAAATAAGAGTCTTTCTAAAAAGCTTTTATTTCTTCTTATGTGAAACAACAACTTTGACAAGATGAAGTGAGTCAGCCTGTCTTTAATGGGATTGCACTGAAATGCCTGCTTACGTGTAACTCTTGTTGTCATTCCTTGGCATGATCATTACTTGAGGAGCAGATTAGAGGTCAATCAGCCAGAGCCATGGGGGTGCCCACAGCTAGCCTCAGGATATTCCCTACAAATGTAAGATCAAAAGGGCAGGCACATGAAAATTACTGTTTACTTTTTATGAATTATTTCCCAGAGATGGGATCATTAGCAGAATCTAAATGCTGGCTGGCTCTTATTGCAAGGACACTCCTGACACAAAGCATTCACTTGGGCATACCTTTCCACTCTTTTAAAGTCAAAAGATCCTCTGTTTTTACTTTTGTGGGATTTCTGTATTATTTAAATAACTTTCTGGTTGTATGTTTTTCCCCAAAACACTGTCCCTACTTCTGCACATGCTTTCAATTCTTAAATGTTGTTAATTTTTTTCTTTGTTTGTGCAGCAAAGGTATTTCAAACCCTACATCCATGCCCCAGGGACTCTGCAGGAGACACCTTCTGAAGGAAGTAAAACTTTCTGATAA
>NW_010539720.1:768-1507 GCF_000687285.1 Phaethon lepturus | reverse complement strand
CCTCAATTGAGTCGGTGGTCGCGGTCTCCCCCTGCCACGTTTACCTTTACCCTAGTTACTGTGGTTTCTACTGACCTCATGACAGTTATATTTTTCAAGAGTGCAGGAACAGTTAAGTCTTTATGGTTTACTGCTTAAGTACAACTACTTCTTCATCTTCTTGACCACTAAATCCGGGTTCATTAATCTTTTTTTTAATTGTGTTGTGTCCTACTGACCTGCGCCCTAGAATCTTTCATGTCTCAGATAGCAGTACATGTTGGTAAATGCTGATTCAATGTCTACTCCTGCGGTAATCTTCACACATCAAACTCTACATGTTCTTATCCACATAACTGGCTTCTGTTTGATCACAGTAATCAAGGCTATTTAGAAGGGTCACAGTATATTTGCACTTTTGTCTTGTGTCTGGAGCTATGAAAACATGACTTTGGAGCAGATGTTGATTGAATTCCCAGCAGTAGCTGGGAACTTGTGTAGCCCCTGATATGCTAAATTTGTGATTCCAAGTAGAAAACTGTTTCCTTTTTAAAATAACTTTGAAAAAGTTACTTTGAAGGACCAGATACATGGTGGATATTACTCTTTAATGAAAACCAATATGAACTTCCCTCTTATCATCCAACATGTTACTACCCTTAATTTGTGTTGTGGTTTAGTCCCAGGCAGCAACTAAGCACCACACAGCCACTCGCTCACTTCCCCCTGCCAGTGGGACGGGGGAGAGAATTGGGAAAAA
>NW_010539720.1:0-397 GCF_000687285.1 Phaethon lepturus | reverse complement strand
CCAACTCCAAAGCACAGCACTATACCAGCTATCGGGAAGAAAAAACAACTCCATCGCAGCTGAAACCAGGACAATGTGAAATAATCAAATGCTGCCCAGTGTAGGAATGAAACTAAATCTGGTTGGTAACCAATATATAATCCCTTATAGCTATTTTTGTATGTTCTTAAAATGTGTGCTGTGAGATTAGGCAGTTGTCTTTTTTTCTCCTCTCTGACATTTTTCTTTAAAATTTTTTTTTTAAAAATGCTCTCTTGCAGCCCCCTCCTATGATAAGTTTGGGGGGCAGAAAATCCAAAGTTATGTTCTTTTATCTAAATCCTTATTCTTCCTAATCTGGTTAGACATTTTGGATAGGTGTGTTTTTGTTGGGATCACCTTGCATGGCTCGACCTTA
>NW_010539719.1:0-13408 GCF_000687285.1 Phaethon lepturus | reverse complement strand
CTACCCCTAGGTTCAACTCTAGTGAGCCCAGAGGGAACTAGTGTTCAGAGGGAACTTCCTGTGTTTTAGTTTTAGCCCATCACCTCTGATCCTGTCACTGAGCACCACTGGAAAGAGCCTGGCTCCATCTTCTTTGGCCTTCAAGTATTGATATATATTGATGAGATCCGTCCTGAGCCTTCTCTTCTCTAGGCTGAACAGTCCTAGCTGTCCCAGCCTTTCCTCATAGGAGAGGTGCTCTGGTCTCTTAATCATCTTTGTGGCTCTTTGTTGGACTCTTTTCAATATGTCCATGTCTCTCTTGTGCTGAGGAGCCCAAACTGGACACAGCACTCCAGGTGTGACCTCACCAGTGCTGAGCTGTCACCATCACTGGAAGTGTTCAAAAAACGTGTAGATGTGGCACTTCAGGACATGGTTTAGGGGGCATGGTGGTGTTGGATTGCTGGTTGGGCTTGATGATCTTAAAGGTCTTTTCCAACCTTAATGATTCTGTGTGATTCTGTGTGTGTGTGAGCAATACTTTGTCTAATGCAGTCCCTCCCTGATCCCATTCTCCTTCTTTGCTACAAGGGCACATTGTTGGCTGATGGTCAGCTTGTACACCAGGACCCCTAAGTGCTTTTCTGCCAAGCTGCTTTCAAGTTGGGTGGCCCTCAGTATATGCTGGTGCTTGGAATTTTTTTCTTCTCAGGTACAGGACTTTGCGCTTCCCCTTGTTGAACTTTGTGAGGTTCCTGTCAGCCCATTTCTCCAGCCATTTCTCTCTGTTGGTTTTAAATCCTCAGTCCTGCACCTGCTAATGTTGGTAGGATTTTCCCCATTCACATCAAAGAGGCCATGGGTATGTTTTCAGTTTCTTAATCAAACTTTTCAGAAACCAGTTGTCTATATACTCCTACAATGAGTAAATCTGCTCCTTGTTCTAATGAATCAGAATAGCTTTTAGTTGCCAGCTTCCCCATTATTCTCAACTCAGCACTTAGCAACACAACAAACCCCATTAAAGACAACGGAAAGACTCCCAGTTGATTTCCATTGGTGGAAGGTTGACCAAGATGCCTCTGGGTAGTACTGCAACTGGTTAACCTTAACAAAAAATATTTGTTATATTTTTTTAGATGGATTAGAAACATTTTTTCATTTCATGTAGGAGGATATTAGACGAATTTTTAAAGCAATGTTTTCCTCTACTGTCCGAGCAAAAAAAGGTGACTGCTGCTCTCATATGTTTACCAGATTGAAGTTACTCACCTCTCCAAAGTCCATTAAGAAATGATACATTTTTATTTATTATTTTGCCAGACAGCAAAAATGCAAGATTTCCTGTGCTACTCCATCAATTTACTTCATGGCTAGAGTGGAAAGGTTGCTGCATTCAGGGGCCAAAGGGTGATTTACTCTGCGCCATTAGTACAGCTAACAGAATCCTTGGCTTATTTAGCAGAAAGATGGGTATCTGCTAAAACAGAGGCAACAATTTTTGAAAAACTATCTGTGAAGAAATGACTCGTGTTTTGGGCAGCCCCCAGAAATGATTTTTAAAGTGAAGGACACTTCAATTTGAAGAATGTAGCTAGTGTGATCTAACAGCAGTAGTGGCTTCAGTAGCAGTTTTGGGAAGTATCAGGTTTCCTGATCACTTTGGGAGATGTGGAAAGTGGATCTTCAGTGAATGTGCAGATATAATCTCAAACAGCTCAGCTATAATCTCAGAGAGTTGCTATGAGCACCAGCATTGCTTCATTCCAGAGAGGGACCACCATCCAGGCCTTCCATGCTGTCTTAGGGGCAACAGATCTTGAATTCAACCACCTCTCTCTCTCTCTCCCCTGCCCCCAACAAAACTCCTCCTCCAAGAGTTTCCACTGGATGACTATCTTGAGCTAAATGAAGTTAATCCCTTACAGGTTTCAGCAAAGTACTGCTGGCTGTGCTGAATACGCTGGGCCATACAGAAACCAGTAGTAACTCCCAACTTCTGGGCTTCCTCAGCCTGGATGCCTCAAACTGTGTAAACTGCTTTTCAGTGAAAAAGCCTCCCCAAGAATATGCTCAGTGGAGGGAGAAAAATGTTCCCATTCAGACCTGGAATGAAGGACACTACAGCTAAAGGTGTCAGACGACTAAAGGTGTCAGAATGAAGACTCACTTAGGTACATATTTCTTACCACACTGGTAGTTTTTCTTTAATTGACTAATTGCACAACTACAATGCAATTAATATCAAAAAGAAGAACTAGTCTAAGATTCATCTGCTTATACCATTATTTAAGGGTTCTGCTGTTTGAAAACTTAAATTTGTGGATACAGACCTCAGGTTAATACAGAGGTTTCCTAATTTGGTACCAGTCTGATTAACAACTCTGCTATACTTGTCTACTGGCACATTGGATTACCGCCCATGTGCTGAAATAGCCTTAAATAACCAATCAATTTACTACCAGGGCACTGCTGTATATGCATCAATAAGAACATTATAGCCTTCAGCTTACTTCCCCCATGGATATGTTTTATTGGTTCAATTACTACAACATTTTTCAGGAGGAGCCTATCAGAAACTGAAATAAAAGACTGTGCAGCTACAACAGGAAGGTTGAGTGATATGGCAAAACTTCTTTCACTGACATGACTGACCCATGGAATTGCATACAATCTCAAAAGATAATAAACACAAAGATGAAAGAAGAGATTACAAACTGCAATATTTTTCTTATTAGCGCAGTAAGAAACCCACTGATGAGAACAGACCTCAAAAGCTGCATGAACAATGAGGAATGAAAAACAATGTTTAAATACAGTATTGGAAAAACATGAGAATGAAGTAACTTCAGGGCAAAGATCATTAATGGTGAAATCAAGGACAATTTTCACATAGATTTTTTCCAAAATGGCAGCTGTTCTTAGGAGCTGATCCAAAGCCTACTGAATTCAATGGAAAGATTTAACTTCAATGGACTTGGGATCATTTTAGCTTTTGTCTGGGTCACATTACTCCAAGTTAAAAGAGAGAAGACTTGGAAAACAATAACTGAGGCTACAGCACATTTAGGGTCAAAAGACCTTAATTGCTGGACCAATTCATCCCCGGTGGGGTTCCACCATACCCAGAGGGTTTGCAGAGTCAGTTTTGTAGTGACTGATGATGCCATTTGTGATTTCGAATGAGTTCAGTGTGTAAGTCAGGGTAGAATTTGACCCAGTGTATGCGACTGTGCTGTAAGATTTAGTTAATTTGAATACAATAGTCCTATTGGTTTAAATAACTGCAGAAGTTTTTTTTAACACATTAAAAGGCTATATTTTATGACTATAACCTCACAGCTATGAAATATAGCTCTCCAATGATATAACTATGAGATAAAACTTTCTTCCCAACAGCTGCTGGTGGGAATTTCACTGTTTCTGAAATAAATATTATATGTATACATACCATACATGGAGGGAAAGAGAGAGCAATAGGAAATACAATGAGCTGACTCAAGATGTGTTATTTATTTGCACACATTATTAATGATCTCATAGCTCAGAAGTGGTGGAGGGAACCTGAGCCACTTGTGAATTATGAAAGGTCATCAATAACTCATAGCAATATATGATACATCCATTCAGGTCATCCAGACTTACTCCATGCTTGGGTCTGTTTATCTAACACCAGTTTTAGTTTAGTCTGTACTGTGTGTTGATTTCATAGTACATTATGTAGCAATGAGACCTCTTGGCTACACTCCCATGTAAGATGACTAAGTTTGAAGTATAAGAGAACCTGAAACAAATTTTCAGAGTATCAGTTGGTTGAACTGAACCACACATATCTATTTCCAATGACATGTGTGATCATTAAGTAACTTAGATATAAACATATCAGATTGGGTGTGTGCACGTGCATCTGTAAAAACACACTCACATTTCATACAGTTGAAACTCAAAACTTTTCCTTATGTTTGTTTCTCTCCCTAAGAAACTGAAAGAGCAAACATGCAACAGAAATTACTTTGATAGTAATATCAGAAGACACTCAAGTACTACAGAGATGAGCATAGTATAAAAATGCAATGTATTGCAATCCAGTTTTTCACTGCCTTAAAAGAAAGCTAAAAGACACATTTTATTCCTCAGTCACATATCTGAAACTGAACAGTTAGGTATAATCCATATATAAACAAGGGTATAATTTACCTCTGTTATTCTTAAAAACTGTACAGGCTATATTTATACATGTTTTAATTATAGCTACTATGAGACAGCTCTCAGACTAAAAACCATATTTGAAAACATGATTCTGAAAAAAAAAGAGTTTAAATGGGTTTTGTCCAAGGAATCTTAATAAACTGGTTAGAAAATATTAAACTCCTCTGCTAGTTCCTCTAATCCTGTTGGTAGTACTCACTATATCAAACTGGCCAGGCAGTGCCCGTTATTGACTGCCAGAAGTTCATGGCAGTACCCTGGGGCAGAGCTCATTTCTTCGAGCCCCAAGTACCCATATGTTTATTACTTCTTGCGCTAATGGAAACTCAGTGTGGGAAATACATGGCACGTGGCACACCATAGGGAGATGTGATGAACACACATTTTAGGCAGCGCTACATACTTATAAGGTGCCTAATGCTAGCACTGTCATCACTACTCACACGTGCAAATTCTCAGTACAGACCAGTATCCAACAGTTATATGGCAAGACAGGATGCATTTTAGTTACCTACAGATGTGCTTTTTGGGATGGCTGCAAACACTTAGGCCTTTGGACAAGCACCCCACCTGGCTCTATATCAGCCCAAATGCTACATAAATTGGTTTGTAGTGTTCTTACATCAACTTGGCATGAAAAAAACCCAAAGTCTCTGGACCAAAATCCTCTAAGCACTTCTCACATCACATGTGCTATTTGAGGCAGAGACTGAAGTCATTTATCTGCACAGTTGTTCTCCCATCTGACAAAAAAGCCCAAGCCAAAGGGTCTTTGATATCAAAGAAAAAATAATTCTACGCACGCAATTCTTGGTCTTTTCAACTACTTTAATGAAACTCTCATGGTAAGTCATTTCATATTTTATACATGAAATAGAACATTTTGTGTACAAACCAGGACATGACACAAACATCACTTTCGTCAGAGCAGGAGAACAGCTCTCAGGCAAGCGGCAACACAAAGAAACCCTTTCTAAAGGCTGCTGGGCACTAACACATCACAAGAGAAGGTGAGTGTTACCTATTTACTGCCAGAAGAGGGAAGAAAGCATGGTGCTGTCTTTTGCTGGCAAAACCTTCCCTCAACTTAATGGCAAATGTGCATATCTAGAAGTAGTGTCATAACACCCTGCAATTAATTTTAGTGTTTTCTCCCTCACTTTTCCACCTTTCCTTTTACAAAATGTCTTGCTTTTTGCCTTCTTTGACCTCAAAATTGCCTTAAAATAACTGAGTTATCAGGTTATTGACAGACTTTTTTCTTTTTTTTTTTTCCTCAACAGGACAGATAACTTTCTCAAGGTTAAAATAAAATCATTGGCTGTAACATGACAACTTCATTCCCTTCCATTGAGCAGGCTTTCCTTTGAGGAGTCATAAGGAGACTCCTGGACCTGTGCTCAGTTGAGATGTAGTCGTGAATCCTTGATCTCCACTGAAGCTGTATGAGTCAGCCTGCCAGTGTAATAGGATGGCAGTACTGAGGACCTCTGCACAGCAATGCAGGGCTCTTTGCTGAGTCAGTTGCTAACGCTGTTCATGCAGAGACAGAGAAATTACTTCTGACTCATATCTGACATATAGACATTGTTAGCTATGGTAAAAGGTGAGTCTCTTTGTAGAAAATGGCTGTCTCTCTGTAGAAGACAGCTGTTTCCAGCTAGTGGCATCCTTTCCAAAAGGAGAAAATTGTTAAACGATTAGGCCACAGTCAGAAGTGTAATCTCTAACTGATTGAAGATAAAAAACATTGAATAAGTAAGCAGAAACCATCAGAAACAAGATGAGTAGCAAAACATAATGGACAATCCCTATCACAAATATCCAGAGCTGCAATCCAGAAAGCCCAGAGCTGCATCATTTTGCAATTGAACAGAACCATCATATTTAAAGCCAGAAGGGGATGGTTAGGATGGCTGAGGTGCTGCCAGAACATGTGCTCCACACCCGATGTGTTTCAGAAAGTATTAATCATAGGGTAAAAAAAGGGCATATCCACTCTTTCAACAGGATGCCCACTGGTCCTAAGCATTAAAGCCATCTTAGAAAACCAGGCTATATTCGAGCTGTCTCTTACCGTGTGAGAAGATGATCTTCTGGAATCAAGAGGAGGTCATTTACAGAACTCTAGAGAAGCCCACATTTCAGCTACTAGCATTGCTCCTGGCCTGGGGATAAATGGAGGCCTGAAGTCTACAGTGCTTCCCTCAAGACTCCAACTCTTCAGAGCCAGTTGTAAAAGCTGTAAGTAAAAAAAAAGCAAAAAGCCTATTGTTTTACAGTTAGCACTTCTTCCAGTTATTGCATGAGCACACTGAAGTCAGATCAAATCCTAGGAACATGATTCTGACATCACCACATTAAACATATTGCTCTATCTTTGTCAATTTAAATCAAATCACTGCTGATTTATCCTACTATTAGATCAGTTAGGCCAATGAACTGCTCAATATGACTGCAGAAGTCAGGTGCTCTGAGTGCTGTGTTGATGGGTCCTATGCACATACTTGGAACACAACAAAACAGAATACACCAGAGCCTCAATAACATGATCCTGGCATGAGACCAGGACCTAAGTCTTGTTTTTCTCATCCATACATCACCACCACATTTTTCAAGTGCCACTGTCATTAAGTTAAGATACAGAGCAATCCATCATTTAAAGCCATTACGTAAACATTTTTGGGTCAAAGAGATGACCTTCCATATAACTAGGTCTGAAAAGAAGAACACTTCTCTGATGTGGCGAAGGGAACTAAGCAGAGGAATGTAACACACTATCAACAAGTAACTCTATGAGCTTCATCACTAATTAATTCTGATTTCCACTGGATTTATGCTACATGGCTGACTGAACCTTCAAACAAATCACAACAATGAACTCATCCTCATATCACCTACAGCCCCACCACAATAACCTCAGTTCCCTCATTTCTTATCACCGTAGGATTCCTCAGTCTTCTACCACAACATCCTTATGCCCTTTCTACTCTCTCTTCTCCTACCTATATCTTTTAACAACTTTGTCTAGCTTGCTGGTGGGCCAAGAGGCATCAAGACCTTTGTAGGGACCAGGGCTACATGAACACGGTTTGACTGGCCAGGACACACATGCTGGTTGCTCAGCCAGTTAGTCAGGAGTCAAACACTTTTCCATAGCCCAGCCCACCATAGTGCTGCAGCTGCCCTATGACAAATTTTGCCCCACATTTCTTTTGGAAGGAGAAGACAGGGCATAGGGGAGGTCAAATAAATGTGGATCCTTATGTTCTTTCACCATGCATCCTACAGACCTTTTTTAGAAACTTTGTATACTGGACACTTAATCCTCTGTTAAAGCTTGATGAAATCAGCTAATGAATTGAAACATTCACAGTGAGGAAGACAACTGACATACACACCCACAATGTGACTACATAACATCATCTCCTTATTCTAAGAACTACTGTTGGTATCACACAAGCACACAAAAAGATGCAGCTTTAGTATAAAGTAGAAATTTGCTCACATGATTTCAAACACTTTCTGGTGTGTAATTTACATGGAACTGCTCAAAATAATAAGTTCATACACCATTCAAGCTGATAAAGACAATCTGGGAGTTGCAGAGATAGTTAAGTTAATATTACTCCCCTCCACTGACTAAATCACCTTGACCAATGGAATGAGACTTTCTTTAGCTGCTCTTCACTTGTCAAATCTACAAAGAAAAATTATCAGGGCCAGGGAATACCTAGGGTCTCTTTGAAGCCTCATGCAGTGTTTAGAGGAAGAAAAATGTACATTCAGCACACAGATGTATGATCTTCTATTAACAACAAAGTTCCAATGCTTTTTGCAAGTCCTGTTGTCAATAATTACCCTTCAACTCCAGAAAGGTTGTTCTGTGCTCAGACTTTTGCTACTGTCGTGAACAATTGCTCATTCCCTCTTCAAGCCATAGGCACTGCAACTGTTCCACTTTGAACTCTAGTCAATATTTTTGACGTCTGATGTTTTTTTCCATTTAATTTATTTAGGCATTTGTAACAGATGAGGGAATGACAACAGCTGATAAAGACAACAGCAGAAAGGAACTCCAGCTGAATAAGTTAATTCACAATCCCACTTAAAAATCAGGCTGTTCTGATTATCACCTTCCTCTCCTTCAGTTTCAGCATAATTTTTAGCAACCACTCTTCTCACAAACTCCTAGACTCAGCAAATAATACTTTAAAGTTAAACCACTCAAAAATGGAAGTAACAAGGTTACCATCCTCTAGACAAGCTGCTGCTAAAATGTGGATGGTGTGGAAGCAGAGAGGAAAATGGAACAACCAGTTATTTTTCATGTGTAAATCAGTGAGTTTCGATAGAAGTGCTGTGTATAATTAGAAAATAAGCATTCCAAAGGTGTACAGCATTTGTTCCTGTTCATGGTACTTCATGATAGTGAAGGTTTGGAAATACCCACTGCCTCTTTTTATCCCAGCAGGCACTAAGGCTGTTAGTCAACATGCCAGGATGCTTTATTGCCACTGGGAGATTGGGCCAGTGCATCTGTACCATTACTTGAAGATGGAGAGTTGTCCTCTGGTAATTAATACATTTCCACCTCTAATTAAAGAGATCCATTGCATTCATTCTCATTAAAAGAGAAATGTGGAGCTTTGCAATTTCTCCAGTTTGGGGTTGTAAAAGAACTTCAAACATCAGAATAATTTTCTAAAAGTAATGAGTTCCCTCATTCTAGTGGGTGCTACAGCCCTGGTAATAAAGCATCTTTGCTAAAAACTGCTGTCTGCAGACTGATTCATTCTGGTGGCATGAGAGAGAGATTCAGACTGGGAGCGCTCTGCAGGGAATCTGTGACAGTCTTTCATCAGCTGCATATTCTTGACTTATAAAAACAAAAACAAAGGCATATTGTGAAGATCATGGAGCCTCATTGCTGGGCTACAGTGTTTTAGCTGAAGATTTCAAACTCACATACAACAGCGTGCTTGAGAAAAGGGTGCCGTATAAACTTAAAATCAAGTGTGAGATTTCTGTCTCCATTGCTGTCTGTACAAATCAACGAAATCTCAATTATTCTCCCTTGAGGCATCTTGAGGATTTTGCTTTTCTCTTAACAGACCCACTCCACTCCTTTGAAGTGGCAAGCGGAGACAGTGGCTTGCCTCTCTGGGGTAATATGCATAATGAATGTGTTCGCATACAACTGCCTCCTTTCTTGGCATATCTGCAGGATACTTGCACCAGATTCTTGTCCAGATCATACTAGTGTAAATCTTGGATAATTTAGACAGGAATCATTATCTTCTTTCAGCTGAGAAGAATAAGTGACCAACAGGCTCCAACAGGAGACTGGCCTAAGCAAATTCTGCAAGACTTTATTGTAAAAACACCTGAGAAACGCCTTCAGAAGGTAATCCCAGGCCACTGAGCTCCTAACTTACATGACCTTGCTAGGCTCTCCAAATTAGTCAGAACTTGGGAAGAGACAGAAACCTAGGCTACAGCCCACCTTCCCTTTTCTTTGCACCTTCTGATGCTGCTGGGCCTCCTGGGGGGAGTTTTTTCTACTCCTTCGAGTGTGGGAACCACAGGCATTTCTGGCACTTGCATGCAGCATTTTCAATATACTCTCCCCTCCACTCACACCCACATTAAGCATAAAAGACAGTGTTTTCCATCAACACTTATCAAAGTGCCAGTACTCTGAGAAGAAAAACTAAGGGGGAGAAAGAGAATTCAGCTGAAGAAAATGAAACCACTGCCGTCAGCCCATTGAAAACTCTCCTAAAAGCCTTTTTCTTCCATATTCCCTACCAGAGTGCCAAACAAACAGTAATTAAAATATATATTATGCTCAAAGCCACAGATTATTCTTCCCGCTGGATTTCTTGAGTGGTTCTCCTGTCTTCTTGCATCAGTGTTTCAGACTGTGAGCTCTCTGAGACATGACTTTCATTATCTCTGGGTCATTAGCAGCTCATAACTCAATGTCAGATAATACGGATAAAGAGAGACAAAGGGCAGACCCTTTTCAAATCCTGGAGCCAAATGTATTGCACTGCATTGTGTAAAGTCAAAATTGTATGCATTAATTACCAAGCAGTGACAATGCTGGACACTTGGCCGGTTAAGAAAAGTAGATGGCACAGCACATTGCGTTCAGCAGTGGGATTCGCACAGCTGCTTAAAGGCACTCATTGAAGGCCAGTTTAAGTCAAACACGGGTCTACAGGGATCTTGGTCACCAAAACAGAATCCAAGACGCAGATTGTTTCAACTAGGGCAGAGTTGTAGCTTCAGAAAAATAATCTAAAAATACCCCTGAAAACCCCAAACCTTGCACTCTACAGCAATGTGTCTAGATGCCTGCCACACTTTGAAGCTTCTGCACCAAATGTAGGAGGTGCCTCCAGCTACCCAGTGCTTGCAGTGTGCTCCATGAGATCTGCTGAAGTTACCTGGAAAAGCAGGCCTGGGCTCACTCTTTTAATAATCTCAGTATTTTATAGTGAAAATACTTCTTTTTAAAAAAAGCAGTTATGAGTACGCACTCACTTGGGAAACAGAAGCTCCATTCTCATCTCAGTCTGAAGTCCACCCACTTCTCCCCTCTCTTCCTGCCATCACATTGGTCTCCAAGAGCTATTGTCCCCCATCAGCATATACACAACGAAACCAGCAAAAGCTTCATCCAGAACAGAACATGCGACTTTGTAACCTAGCGGACAGGCTCTCACGACAATTTCTTTTTTAATCCAAGGTCTATTTGAACAAAAATTTATGACCAGTCCTTGGAGCGCAGACCAGCCCTGGGGTGCACTGTGCCAGCTGAACGCCCTGACCCTGAGCAGCCTGAGTCATCTTCTCTCTTGGTTTTCATTCCAGCTGTATGAATCCTGCATTATTTGCAACACCATAACACCACTTCAGTAGGAAGGGTTGGAAAAGCCCTCCCACACAACCTTATTTTCAAGAGCATGACTCAAGGTACTCCCCAGTTCAGTAGTAAATGTGGTTTTGAATGCCCTCAGGCTGATGAGGGTGGTGTACCCAACTTTCCTGCTCCTTAGTCATAGCACCTAACTCACAGCCATGCCCTCAGGCTGATGAGGGTGGTGTACCCAGCTTTCCCGCTCCTTAGTCATAGCACCTAACTCACAGCTTAATATGTAAAGGCACTGAGGTGTTGGGGTTTTTTTCAAATGAGGCAAGGACCGCTGATGGTGAGCACGCTCTTCTTTCATGTTCACTATGCATGGAGTGTGCCTCTGCAATCACACTTCTCAGGTAACCATGAGAAATACTTCTCTCATAGTTGAGAACATGGTGCAGCCCAAGGACCATGTGGTTCTGCCAGCATCTAGAGGCTTTCTGGGACCAAAAAGGAGATGGCTGGATGAGGAATCTGGTGCCAACCACCTTATTATAGATCCGGCACCATGTGGTTTTCTTGTATTCATCAGAAACTTTGTCCTTTTCCAGGGCACCAGCACTTACCAACAAACCTCACCCAGTTGGCTGATGCAGGGTTCCAACACCTACCCTTCACCATGGCTGCACTTTTAGCTTGCTAGAAACAACCAAACAACTGACACCAGGGTGTGAAGACTCTCTGGGATAGCTAGTCTCCTAAGAAACTCAGCTATCAGGCTGCACTGAGAGCAGCGTATGTTTTTTTTGGCTAAAAGGTCTTCACATGAAATAACTTTTCCCACATGACTTTCAGAACCTTATTTTGTGAGCAGAAAAAAAAGTTCAATATTGTTATTTAGGTGTGTTTAAGTTATCAAGTCAGTAATTTTTCTTTGCAACTTCTTATTTCTTTTCTGCAAACAGCTATTGTGCTTTAAAGCATTCTCAGTTAAATGAACTAAAAAGCAACTTTCAGTTGTGATCCTAGACAGACGCTGCTAATCCTTGTTTAATTGGTCCACATTTTGTTGCTAAATATATTTTTTAAATGAATGCCACATCTTTGCAAGGATGCTAGGGGAAAGAATGAAAATACAGTATTATACAGCCTGCTGAAATTCTTTACTCCTTTGTGACATGCCACTGTGTTAAATTTCCCCTCTCCCACTACATACACACTTGTACACATTAGGAGGCAAAATTGTTTTAAAAATTGGAGAAAATACTGTTTCTGGAATTATATTGTGCTTATATTATTTTATGGAGAACATTATCTGATAAATTTCTAAGTGGAAGATGTGAGAGTCCAGCAAAGGAAAAATGAAAATAAATGTGACTCTTCTTAATTCAGGGGAGTTAAAATTGGATCTGTCAGAGCTGAACTTGTCCCAAAGTGAAGGGGAAAGAGGATAAAGGGAGAAAAGAACCAAATTATAGTAAAACACATGTATTTAATGGCAAGTTGCTGATCAAGTTTAGAAATGGGGGAATAGGATTGCCATTTCCAAGACGTAAAAATACATAGCTGTCTCAATTTAGGCATAATCCATGTGTTTGATGCATGCAGGTAGGTGGCAATTCTACCAGTACTTGGTGAAATATTAACAAAGCAAATTTGCCCCCTGCTCTCAGCAGAACAAGGGAAATGGCTCGTTTCTCTGATGGACTCCTGTGACAAGGTGGAGGTGCTGATCTCCCCCAGAGTTCAACAGGCTCCAGATACTATGAAACACAGAGTGCCAACGGGAGAGGAGGCTGAGATGGAGACTCTGAGACTCCAGAGAGTTTCACGGGGTCAGAGGAGGCTTTCTGCACGTAGGCTAACATGAGTGTGGCTTTGAGTGTCAGGCCTATATAATCAAGATGGCAGCAAGGGGCTCTGAAACAACAGTGCCTCCATGCAGAAAAGGCACCTTGGACATTCTGGAAACAGGCAATTTAAAAAGATAGTTTGAAACCATAGGCCTCCTTTTTCATAATAAGGGTCTGCTGCCATCTCCAGCTCAGTTGTCACCATTGCTAAGAGTCTCACGACTTCAATCCAGTGAAGTAAACACCCTGATCTTGACACCCCAAAGGGCTCCGCCTGCACGGAGGGACCCGACGGGTAGGCCTGAGGCTGAGGCAGCCAGGAGCCCTCGTGGACCCACCTGGAGCAGCACCCGGCTCGACAGGCTGCAGAAATCCCCGTGCTGCTCCCTGGGAGGCACTGAACCCCTGGCCGGGGTTTACGGGGCCGCCCAAGGGCGACTCCACCTGCGGGGCCGGCAGCTGCCCAGGCTTCCCGCTAGCCGTCTGCCCTTGCCGC
>NW_010539718.1:800-6274 GCF_000687285.1 Phaethon lepturus | reverse complement strand
CTTAACCACCAAACTCTCTGCTCCAAGGCCACGGCTTATCGAGCGGGGACGGGGGGGTGGATGATGCACCACCACAGTCTACCCAAAAGCAGTTCTAAAGGCTTGTCCAGTTTGTTCACAACAGCCTAAACCTGCCCTCAGAAATCATGGGAAGCTGCTTTAACCAAACAGTTAAGAAAAGGTCGAGCATAATGGGCTAAAGCATGAAGTGGCTCTCTTTGAGATATATTCAAGCACTTGGCAGCTTGAGGTGTCCATAGCAAGTGCTGGATTTGCTATAAATGGACAATTTATAAACAGAGCTGACAACTGGGAAAACTGAGCGATGGGAGTGCGGCATTCCAGAGCTGGTAGCACCTTGCTCATCTGATGCTCCCTGGCGCACCGTTTGGGAGAGCGACTCTGCTCAAAGAGGCCCAGCTAGCTTACAAGCAAAGATCATCTAATCCATGAAGCATGAAGTTTAATGGAATGAGGGGCCAGGCCCGGCCTCCCAGCCAGCTGCCTTGCAGAGTTGGTCTCTCACAGCTAGATCTGCTATAAGCCCTACAAGCCCTGCCTCTTTGGAGGATACTCTATATTTTTTAATCACTCAAGACTTCAGTCTAATTAAGGAATGTTCAGTGAAGACAATTAATTAGCTCCAAAAACATGTGAGGTGCAAACATGATGAGCCAAGCAAGTCCAGCAGGAACACAAGTGTCTCACCACTCCTTCCACAGGTTTTGATTTGTTTTCTTCAATCTAAAACAAGCCAAGGAACAGAAGCGAAAAAGAAAAATACTGCTAGCTCTTTTTTCCCCTCCTCTTGTTTTGAGCAAGGATCCAATTCCTCTGGGGAAGAGGAGAACTTTGGGGTTTCAGCCCCTTCCCTCAAAGCATAGGTAGTTATTGCACATGCTCTCACTTCTCATGGTGTGGTTGCAAATTCACAATTTCATTACTTCAGTCAGGGCTATATCTGCTTCTGCTTTGCAATCAGCCCTTCTCCATTCTGCTCTTTACTTCCACATTCTTCAAGAGGTCAGATACACATAGAGATACAATCCTTTTTTTTTTTTTCAGTCCTGCCCTATTATACTGCAACAGAGGTGCTGCAGCATATACCTCTTTGATATGTTAATCTTAACCCAAAAACATGTGAGGTGCAAACATGATGAGCCAAGCAAGTCCAGCAGGAACACAAGTGTCTCACCACTCCTTCCACAGGTTTTGATTTGTTTTCTTCAATCTAAAACAAGCCAAGGAACAGAAGCGAAAAAGAAAAATACTGCTAGCTCTTTTTTCCCCTCCTCTTGTTTTGAGCAAGGATCCAATTCCTCTGGGGAAGAGGAGAACTTTGGGGTTTCAGCCCCTTCCCTCAAAGCATAGGTAGTTATTGCACATGCTCTCACTTCTCATGGTGTGGTTGCAAATTCACAATTTCATTACTTCAGTCAGGGCTATATCTGCTTCTGCTTTGCAATCAGCCCTTCTCCATTCTGCTCTTTACTTCCACATTCTTCAAGAGGTCAGATACACATAGAGATACAATCCTTTTTTTTTTTTTCAGTCCTGCCCTATTATACTGCAACAGAGGTGCTGCAGCATATACCTCTTTGATATGTTAATCTTAACGCTCCTTTTACTATTTTTCCTTCCTTATCCAGACATGGGAGGCAAAACCTATCTCTGATCCCTACCAACTCCAGTATAATAACTCACTTGTCAAGGCACCCTTTTAGGGCATTGGAGACAAGTTCAAATCCTTGCTCCATGTGATTCATACTAGGAATTTGTTTAGGAGACACTTTCTCCTGCTGCCGTTGATGCACACTGTGTAAGTAATTAAATATTCATTGGGCTAGAAAGAGGAGTTTTGCCCTGGGCACTAAATCACTCACAGCAGGAGGCTTTACCCTCTCCAGGTGAAGCTCTGAACATCAGTGTATTTTCAATTCTGAAGCAGGGCTTGCATGTGCACTCTCTCTGTCATTCTCCTTGTCCAGAAACTCATTCCAGGAGCCAAGGAGCATTTACTGATGCAGCTGATGTTTTGATTTGCTGATATTTTTTATTTCTGAAAAGGCACATTTTCAGCAAATAACTGTTTCAATACAAGACTGCTAAGCAGTTGTAGATATGCTAGCCAGGACACTGATGAGCTCTGACAGGCGCTATTTCAAAAAGAGTAGTGGCAGGTTTTAATGATGGAAATTTGGTTGATTAGTACTCATAGTGTTACTCTGCTAATAGCAATAACCCTATGATTTAGTGGGATCATTTGCTTGCTCTCATTTCTGACGATCCTCAAATACTTTGCTGGATGAAGGCTGTGGAGAGCAGGCCATGAGCATTTCATCTGCAAGCTCACAGATGTGAACCCTGTGAGATATAGATATATTTGACCTCTTAATTACCCATGGATGTTATACTGTAGTGTATAACAAGTTATAGTCTGGACACACTTGCTGCAGTGTAGCAGTGATATTAAGCATATGCTTAATTTTAAACATTTGAATAATATCTGCTAACAGCAATTGTTTCTGTATCTTTGTGACTTTTTTTCAGATGGGTGCTAGAGGTACCAGGGAATCATTTAAAAATGTGCTTAAATTCAGTCTCATTCTGTAAAGCTCCTCAGCATGTGCTAAACTTTAAATATATGCCTAATAGCTTTTTCAAGCAGGATAATTTCCAGAATTGATCAAATTCCACTAAAGAAGGAAAATGACAATTAAAAATTTTCATTCAGCTCATCATAGAGATCAGTGAACTCTTGTTGACTTTTTGGTAGTTTCATGCTGTCAGTGTTTCAGTGTCCTTGGAATTTTAAGAATGCCTCAGAACAGATTATATCCAACCCAGCGAATTCTGTATCAGATCTTTTGTATTATCAGATAAAGAAAAATTGCTTATAAAATTACAAGTTAATGTTTGTTCAGAAAAAAGTGATCAGGATACATGATTTTGTCATTTTATGTGTAAATAAATATATATGTATGTGGTATGTTTTGCATATAAATAAATGTATATAGAGATGACCTTTTCAAGGCACTATTTCTCAAACTTGAAAATAATTATAAGTTAAATCAATCAGAGGAAAGAATATAAATAGGAAACTGACTAACAACTGAGAGTTATTTACAAGTATATATAGCTTAAAGCTGCAGCCTTTAATCAGAACATAAATTTACATTGATTTAAAAACAGCTTTACAAAAGTAAAGTGCAAGAGCAAAAAAAAAGAAAGAAAAAAGAAAAAACAAAATAAAAGCAAACAGGGAAAGTTGGTAACAATGAATATAAAGAGGAAGCCATATGCTGTAAAAGACTAATAGGGGAAGGAAAAGAACACAAGAAGGAATCTAATGCAGGTAGCAGCAGATATTCAGGAACAAAAGTAACGCATAAAATTGTGGATTGAAATAGAGGAACTGTCAATAATCATGATGGAATGTCACAAGTGGTGAGTACTTTTTTTTAAATATTCATAACGATGAAACATTTCATTGCAAAGATATTAAAGGATAATACAAGACAAGCTATGAAAAAGTAAAATCAGTACATCAAGATAACATATCTGAACATTAAAAAAAGGCTTGTGGATCAACACTGCTTATTTTTAATATCTTCTGGAGCCCTGGAGAAGTTCCAGAGAACTGGGAAGCAGCTATTTTGGAGCTAATACTTAAAAGGAGAAAACAACTAAATAAGTCTAGGACTCATCCTGATCTTGATCTTAGGAAAAATAATGTTGATATAGGTTTCAATTAACAAAAAAATAGAGAGATGGCAATATAATTTAAGCCAAGATACACAGGATTGTGGCAAATCAATCTTTCCAGGTAGGCTGCTGGGTTTTTTGAGATTGTATGTTGAGTGCTCTTAGTAGAAGTGTTGACATAAAAAGACAGTTTATTTGTTTCTCTATGATATTTTTATTTAAACATCAATAGCACATCAATGCATTAAATCCTCTACTTAATATGTCACAAATGTAATTCCATGTGAGTATTTGCCAGTTAAATGTACTTCCACTGCAGCCTGTTCCATTTCATAATTTGATTGATGGCTTGAAAAAAATGTAATACCACTGCTAACAGAATTTACAAGTGACATAAAGATTGAGAAGTGGAAGAGGGACGGGCTCTGGAGGGCTCCATGGCATTGGCAGTGGGCAAGCAACGTGCATTTCAGAAAAGCCAACTGTAAAATCACGCTCCTGGGCACAAATGCAAACCAGGTTTACAGGACAGGAAAACAATCACTAGAAAAAGGAGCTGGAAAGTTTGGCAGATAATCAGCTACCCTCCAATTAGAGCAAGAGGATCCACAATTCTGTAGTCAAGGCCAAAGACTGTGGGGGCACAGCAAAATCGGCAACCTCCCTGCCAAGAGAG
Organism: Phaethon lepturus; assembly: GCF_000687285.1. Lineage (NCBI taxonomy): Eukaryota > Metazoa > Chordata > Aves > Phaethontiformes > Phaethontidae > Phaethon > Phaethon lepturus. The sequence continues at coordinate 1,893 of NW_010539718.1, read as the reverse complement.
GCCTCCCCATCCTCTTCCAGCACACTGTGAACACCACATTTCCCTCTCAGCTGTGCAGAGGGGAAGACCCCATCTCTACAGGCCATTTGTGAGGGCTGGAGGAGGTCATGGGAGGAGGTGCCAAACTGTCATCTGCTGTCACCAGGTAGACTGCCTCTGTCCATATTTGGTACACATGCATCTCTTCTTGGAGTGTTTGGATAGCTGTACACCCAGAGTGATGCTGAAGTAGTGAAGGTGGCTCAGAGAAGAGTGCTGAGAGTGACTAAGGACCAGAGAGGATGCTCTGTGGGGAGAGACTCAAGGTATTCCTTCCATCCAGGTCATGGAAGAGGAGATCGCATCTCTCTGTCAAAACCAGTTTTCCTTACAATATTTGGTGCTTCCTTTCCCAGTTTTGGCCAGCCCCTAGCCTCCCAAGGTACCTACAAATTACAGATGAAGAGACTGAGAGGGAGAGAGGAACAACCCAACTCTCTCAGGGCTCACAAGAGCTGTGGCTCAGCTTGTGCTCCAGAGAAAAGGGGTGGTCTTTCTGTATCAGAAATAGTGCACCCACGGAAGCCACTGAAATATTAACATGTTGCATCAATTTATGTGCTTCCTGAATGAACTATATTTTACTTATATCAGCCATCTGTTTTTCAGACTTGACATTGGTGGTTTCAGTTCTGCTGCTAAAATGCACCTTGCACTCAAGAAAATATTTCCTGTTCTGGTTCCTTCCTGCTGGCTTACAGAAACTGCAAGAGATCAGACAACGATGGAAATTGTGACCAGGTCCTCCTGCAGCTGCTCAGCAGCAGAAAAATAGATGCAGACGGCTGCTGTTCTTGAGAAGAGGCACATGCACTGAAACCACTATCTGCCTGGTCCCTCTGTGTCGTGGTTTAGCCCCAGCTGCTCGCTTACTCCCCCACGGTGGGATGGGGGAGAGAATCAGAAGAGTAAAAGTGAGGAAACTCATGGTTTGAGATAAAGACAGTTTAATAGGCAAAGCAAAAGCCGTGCATGCAAGCAGAGCAAAACAAGGAATTAATTCACTACTTCCCATCAGCAGGCAGGGGTTCAGCCATCTCCAGGAAAGCGGGGC
>NW_010539718.1:0-523 GCF_000687285.1 Phaethon lepturus | reverse complement strand
TACTGGTTTCTATGAAGAAAATTAACTCTATCCTGGCTGAAGCCAGGACACTCTGCCAAAAGGGAGCCTATAGGAGAGCCTGGCCTATGTGGAGGAGGGAGTGTCCTGGTTTCAACAGGGATAGAGTTGTTTTTTTCTTCCTGATGGCTGGTATAGTCCCGTGTTTTGGATTTCGTATGAGAATAACGTTTTAACACTGATGTTTTTGGTTGTTGCTAAGTAGTTATAGTGCTTATATTCAGTCAAGGACTTTTCAGCTTCCCATGCTCTGCCAGTGGGGAGGGACACAAGAAACTGGGAGGGGGCACAGCCAGGACAGCCGACCCAGGCAGCCCAAAGGGGTATTCCCTACCAGATAACATCATGCTCAGTTACATAAACTGGAGTTGGCCAGGGGGTGGGAATTGCTGCTCGGGGATGGGCTGTCGATCACCAGGTGGTGAGCAATTGCTACATTGTGCATCACTTGTGCACCATACTTGGAGGTATCCTATGGGCTAGGACTCTAGAAGGTAGGGGAGCC
>NW_010539717.1:25025-50845 GCF_000687285.1 Phaethon lepturus | reverse complement strand
GCCCTGCTTCGGCAGCTGGGGTAGGAGAGGGAGAAAATCCGTCTTCTGTCAGCCCGGCCGCGGTAGCGATCGTTATCCAGCGTTACTAGAAGGAGCGCACAAAGAGAGCGGATTTTTTGTTTATTTGGCGAAGCACATCAGGAAATTCCCAGCAAATAAATACAGTGAACTCTGAAGGAGGAGCTTAGCTGGAGAGTGAAAGCAGAGAATTTTCTAGTATTGACACAGTCCCATCTGTGTGTGTGTGTGTGTACATGTATGTGCACTTGTGCGTTTCTAATGCCTTTTTTGTCTCTCTGTCACCAACTGTCTTCCTCTGTGCTTTGCTCCAGGGAAATACTTGCTCTGTCTGCTGAAGTACACCAGCCTGGGTTTTTTTCCTCATTGCTGAAAATATGTTACACAGCTAAGCAGAAAAAGAATGTATACCAGCATCTGGGTAGAACAATATGTGAAACCAGCAACATTGTTTAAGTTTATTTTGGAGAAAGAAACCATCTGTGCTTAACAAGACTTTTCCTGGGAGGCAGGTCAGTGTATCAATCTTACAGAAACATCTATGAATTATTTAAAATTAAGTGCGGACAGAATTCCTGTTGTGTTTCTTTTCCCCTGAGAAAACACTAAATTTGCAACAGACTCTTACATATATCATTGTTCAAAACAGAAAGAAGAGGGAAAAACTTTGCTTTAAAGAAATCTGAAGATGAGCGCCCACACACAAACTGCAGAGAAAGGACAGAACACGACACTCCTGTGCCAGGAAAGCTATGTTTGCAGTGGGACAGATGAAGCAATCTTTGAATGTGACGAGTGCAGGAGCCTACAGTGCCAGCGTTGTGAAGAAGAGCTGCATCAGCCGGAAAGGTTACGGAACCACGAACGGACCCGTATAAGACCTGGCCATGTCCCGTACTGTGACTCCTGTAAAGGTGCCAATGGGAACATAATGCACGCCAGTATGACGGTCTCGAGGCAGATTGCAGCAGTGAGGTGCCAGGTGTGCAAAATCAATCTCTGCGTGGAGTGTCAGAAGAGAACACATGCTGGGGGGAACAGAAGGAAGCACCCTGTCACTGTGTACCATGCTGGCAAAGCCCAAGAGCAGGAGGAGGAGGAGGGGATGGATGAGGAAACTAAGAGAAGGAAGATGACAGAGAAAGTTGTGAGTTTCCTCTTGGTGGATGAAACTGAGGAGATTCAGGTAAGAACTGGTGTGGTTTGTTTGAACGGGTGAGATCGTTTAGTTTCTTAGTCTAACAGACTGCTGTGATGCATGATGAATACATGAAGTGTAACTGGCAGCAGCGGTAGCAAAATGAGGATAGCCATTTAAGTGGCACTAAGTGGGTATCTTGGGCCAAGAAGACACAGTGCCCTGGAGTGGCCTTGCTCACGAGTTCCTCAAAAGGTCGAGTTCATTAAAACCTTATGTGAGGCAAGACCCTCCTCTAAGAGGCTTGGTGAGTGAAGCTGGTGAAAGAATTGACTCTGTACTGAGACACACACAACCAAGATAAGAGCTGTCTGTGCAGGATGCTGATCATTCCTGAACGAAATTGAACTGAGAGTATTGCAGTAGATATCCTGCAAATGGCAGTGCTGGCAGCCAATCTTCTACCATATGACTAGGGGTGGGCATTGTACCAGGCAGTGCTAATGCAAGACTACAGCCCCCTGCTACCCTCCTTTAGCATTAGTAAATTCATCTGATTTTTAGGAATAGGATAAAGTAGAAATATGGGTCCAAAGTCTGCCATCCAAGTCCTAGAGACACCATGGTTAAGCTATATTGCTTGTCACAAATATTATTCCATGTCAGCCTTTTGCTGAAAGAGGGGGAAATTGGCCATCAATTTGGGGTAGGCCTGCTGGTAGTAAAGATAGAAATAATAGTTGATGAGGGACAGCTTCTCAGGAGGCATTATTTTAGAAAGTCTAGCATTCAGTATATGAGTTTATGAACTCTTCTTTTGGCCCTTGATGTTTGTTGAGCATAAGCACTTCACAATGTAAAAATACTTTACAGCTGTAAAAACAGCAATGTGTAAAAGTCACAGAGCAGGTTAGTTAAACAACTAAAAATTCAGCTTTGTCTTCTGGCTTCCAGTTTGCATTCTTGATGTTAAAACCCGTTCAGGATACACTGAAAGAAAATGTGTAGTCACCTGAAGACTCAATATCCAGTTGCTCTAATTTAACGTATTCATGCTACCAACAGTAAAAGGAATTGTGATGGTGTTGGTCGTTATTTGTATTCATCGTAGTAACAGTCATTGTGTCTTCCATGCATTGCAAGGAAATGTGACTTAAGTACCTTGTATCTATTCTATACTATAGAAGTGTGTATATATATACACACTGTAATTATACTATAGGATAGAATAGATGCAAGATACTTGGGTCACATTTTGGTCAGTTCAGGTGTACTGATTGACAAATTCTCATGGCTTTTGGAGGGGAAAGGGAGGAAAGGATGACAGTCCTTACAATGTACTTGCGTAGAAAACATGCTATGCAGGATGCCAGTGACTGTAAACGAAGTGATTGAGTTTCAGGTGTAGTAGCAGTCCTAAGTTTTTATGCCTCCCCTAATCACACTCACATTTCCTTGTAATGCATGGCAGGTGCAATGATTACTTTAAGATGCAGACTTTTCAATAATCTTCATCCAGCTACTGGAGCAAGCTCTGAAATGCCTTACAACAGGGCTTGTCCTGGAAAGCTGCTCACAAGCTGTGGCTGTGTGGTTTTACCGATTTAAGTTATCTTTATACTCATGAATCTGGAAGCTTTATTGAGGCAGACTTTTGGCTGCCTCCTGCAAGCAAGTGCATTGCTGTTTAAATGTCATGGGCAATAAAGCCAACTTCCTTATTGGGACAGCAATGGTTCTTTATCAGATTGTAGCAATTTGATCAGAACAGGGTTGAAAAAGCTCTCCAAAAATTACCTTCCTTCACTATCAAGATGTTGAATCAGAGGTCTTCCATCTGGAGTGATCTTCTGTTCCTCATAGCTGAATACTTACGTGACATCTCACAGCCAGTGACAAAGCAGTTTGAGAGTTTTCAGTTAAAATTTTTTCTGGCGGCTGGAACTTAGAGTGTTTGCTATTACAGTGATATTTCTGCTAGTGAGCATGAGGACCTTTATTTAGAGAGGGCTGTTAGATGGCTAACTAGCTCTGAAGACATCTTCTGCTCTTTGATAGTACTGAACAGCCAATTTAGCTATAGGAAAGTGATCCTCAGTCTTGTCTTTTGTGCTTGTCATTAGCAAGATTATTGCTGATTACCTGGGGAGAAATCCTTAGAATATTCTTTAAACCAACTTTTTGTCCAAAAATGCCAAAATAGTAATAACTTGACATGTGTAGATTCAAGGTTTGAGGGTATGTGGCTTTTTAAGTTGAGCAGACAGGATATGGATTTATCAGAATTATGGAGTCCAGCTATCTTTAGCAGTCTGTTTTCTGGCCTTTGGAGCTTGAAGACTGTTGCATTAGTTAGCAAGTCGGCAGTTTCCTCTCTTATTTCCTATCAGTGGTAGATTCTGCCATAGCAATGTCGAATGCTAGTACTACAAGATTAGGCAGAACTAGTTATGCTGCTGAGCAAACATGATGAATCAAGATACTCACTGATGTATACATGTTTATAAACCTGTAACTTGAAAGTGATTCAATGAGATGGAAACACAAGGCAAAGAGATTTCTTTTTTAGTTACCTATGGAACTTGGAGTTGTTAAGCTCAAGTGGTTAGGTTTCATCTCATTGTTCTTGTTGGCTTCTTGCAAGTGGTAGCTCTGAAGGACATTTATAGTGTGTAAGCAGTGACTGAGCTAGTTCCAGATCCAGAAGCAATGCAGATTAATCAGTAAGGAGGTGTGCCTGAGCAAATAAGTTTAGCTGAGAGGTGGAGATTCTCAGCTTGGCCTCAGCACTGCACTGATACAGCTATGATGACTCTGAGATCTGCATAGTTGTCTCTGTGCCATGTTGCACAGATGTGCTGGCCTGCTCAAAGCTAGTTTGGAGCTTTTTGCACTTTGCAGATACAATGATAAGCTCAGAAAGCTGAGGACTTCTTGTGCTTGTTTCAAATCCACTTAGGAAAGGTCCCATTTAAACCACTGCTTGTGAAGCAGATGTTTGTAGACAACTGATGGTAGCTTAAATTCCTATCTGTGAAATGCAAATGCTTTGTGATGTTCATCATAACAGCACTATATCTGAGCACCTCAAAAGGAGATTGGTTATCTCATGTTAAGAAAATGTCATTAAAGGTTAAATCCAAGCTTGCACTGTGAGTTTGTGGAAGAAGCAGAGAGGGATTGTTCCTCATGGAGTCCAAACCCCACCTGTCTTGCACACCACACAGCATGATGCTTTGCGACTCTTGTGAGTTAGTCCCCAGCCATCTTGACTTCGACCACAAATTTTCCATTCCTTCTTCCAGGACCTACCACCCCTCATGAGACCTTACTGACTACTTCTATCGGAAAACAAATCTTGTCCAGATTTTATAAATTGGCAGCATCTACAGTTTAGACCTCATTCTAGGTCCTTTTTCTCAGACTGTATTATGCTGTTTCTCTTTACACAGTATTAAACTTTTGGCCTTATCTATTGCATCTCTAAAGCTGAGACTTCAATCAAATTGTCCTTGATAACTGCAGCATCTGTTTGTTAACTGGCTCTGAAGGGGTCTGTCTTCCTTGCTCATCTCTACTCAGAATGATATTGTGGGGATTACTTCTTCAGTCAATTGCTTTGGTCTTGTCACTGCTCTTGTTACATCTTCCATCTCCTTTTCGCCATGTTATCCTCAAACTGTGTGCTCTCTTTTTTTATGTGTGTAAATCCCCCAATGAATATCCTGATCTGCTCAGTCAAGATGTCAGTTTTCCTTTCTTATCTCTAACTTGCTGAATTTTCAAACAAGCATCAGGATGCTGTCACTAGTGCTGCCCCTTGCACACAGGAGGCACTTCCCTTAAGAACTTACAGAATCAATTAATGGATCTTTTTTTAAAACTCCCCTATACTTGTGGATTTATTATGAAAACCACAGCAAAATAAAATAATAAAACCATGATTCTGTTTAGGTTATTTGTTTTGAGTCCTGACACTGTCTCTTGAACTTTTCCACTCATCTCTATCTGTCTTTGTTTCTTGTACTTACGTTTATGCAGTTTCTGGAACCATATCCATTTTTGCTTTGTCTTTATATAACACCTTTGCAATCGAGGTCTTTAGCATAAAGCAGAGAGTTATGTATCAGTTGTACAGTGAACTCTATTTACTACTACTTCTGAGATAGGGGAGAAAAAATGCTTAGCAATGCATAACAACAATTTGATATTTTTATCTCGGGGAACAGATGTTGAGAGTTCTTTACCACAGGATCAGAACTTGGTTGTAGTGTCACTAGTGGCTTCTATGATAACACTTTGTCCAAAGCCCTAACGAAAGACTCAGCACATATACTTTATAGAAGTAAAGAAAGTCTTTCATTGACCCCAGAAGATAGGGGATATGCTTGATTGTTATTAGTCTGCCTTAGGGTTCACTGATCTTTGAACAGAAACCAGCGTGCTTGCAAGAAATTACCTAATCTCTCTGCTGCAAAGAAAAAGAAAAGGTACTGACTTTGTACCCTGTCTTATTAAGGAGACAAGAAGAAAAGAATGTTACTCCTCTAGCAAGTCACAAAAAAAATATCCCTAGCAGTGTAATTTTTATATGGTAGAAAGGAACATATACATTAATTACTGGGTCTCACCTGAGATACTGGCTACGAGCTCTCTTTCTTCAGTTAGCAGGGTCTTTTTGTTTTGCCAATAAACATCTCAATTTCCTAAATCCAGCCCAATAGCCCCATTCCTGGAGTTTTTATTCCTGCTAGCACAGTTAGACACCTATTCTTTCCCTCAGCAAAAACTGAGCAGGATCTATGTAATGGTTTGCAGTCAATTTAGATGACATAGAATGACCTGTAGCCCTTATTTAAATGCAGACCATTTTATACAATCATTAAATAACAAGCCTCCAACAGCATTAACAGTCCATGTGTCCTCCTCTGTCTTCCCTTGTGAAAAAATTACAGATACAGAGTGATAACTCTTTAGGGGTGCTAGCTGTTCTGCTTTTCTCACTCCCACCGTAAACCTGATCATAGAACAGTTTGGGTTGGAAGGTTGGACCTTTAAAGGACATCTAGTCCAGCCCCCCTGCAATGAGCAGGTACATCTTCAACTAGATCAGGTTGATCAGAGCCCCGTCCAACCTGACCTGCAATGTTTCCAGGAATGGGGCATCTTCCACCTCTTTGAGCAACCTGTGCCAGGGTTTTACCACTCACATGGTGAAAATTTTTTCCTTCTATCTAGTCTAAACCTGTACTTTTTTTAGTTTACAACCATTACCCCTTGTCCTATTGTAAGAGGCCCTGCTAAAAAGTCTGTCCCCATCTTTCTTAGAAGCCCCCCTTAAGTACTGGAAGGCTGCAATAAGGTCTCCCTGGAGCCTTCCCTTCTCCAGGCTGAACAACCCCAACTCTCTCAGCTTGTCCTCCTAGGAGAGGTGCTCCATCCCTCTGATCATTTTTGTGGCCCTCCTCTGGACCCGCTCCAACAGGTCCATGTCTTTCCTGTGCTGAGGGCTCCAGAGCTGGACGCAGGACTCCAGGTGGGGTCCCACCAGAGCAGAGTAGAGGGGCAGAATTACCTCCCTCAACCTGCTGGCCATGCTTCTTTGGATGCAGCTGAGGATGTGGTTGGCTTTCTGGGCTGCGAGTGCACATTGCTGGCTCATGTCCAGCTTTTCATCTACCAGTACCCCCAAGTTGTTCTTGGCAGGGCTGCTCTCAATCCCTTCATCCCCCAGCCTGTACTGACACAAGGGCTTGCCCTGACCCATGTGGAGGACCCTGCACTTGGTCTTGTTGAATCTTGTGAGGTTCACACTGGCTCACTTCTTGAGCTTGTCCAGGTCTCTCTGGCTGGCATCCCACCCCTCAGGCAGAGTGTCAACCACACCACTGAGCTTGGTGTCATCTGCAAACTTGCTGAGGGTGCACTTGATCCCACTATGTCATTGATGAAGATATTAAAGAGTCCTAATATGGACCCCTGAGAGACACTGCTCATCACCAATCTGCATTTGAACATTGAGCTATTGACCACAATGAAAGCTGACTGATGAAAATACTGTGATTTTTTTTCTCCTTATTACCTATTGGTTTGAGCCTGGCCAAAGTCTAGGGATGAGAGAATGGAGACTCACTAGGAATGCTTTTTCTAGTCAAGTATTCTTTGTCAGTCAATGCAAGCTAATGTATGTTTTCTAAGAGAAGATCAAAATCTCTTAAGTCTTACTGCTTGCCTCTAGTAAAAAAGCATGTGCCCAGTGAATAGCACTAGTTCCTATGACACTCTTGCTTGATTTGCTGTTGGGTGAAAGTTTTTGGTTTGTGCATTGGGGTAGCACAGTCAGCTGTAAGTTTCTGGGAATCTTAGTCTGTGTCCTGTAACCTGAAGAGTCACAGCTGGTGTATTTGCCATGGAAGTAAAGAAGGAAGTAGTGTAGAAGGATCTGAGTTTTTTAGGTCAGTGTCATCTGTCAAATCAGGGTATGTGATTTCTGTCCCTCATCACTGTTTCTGTACTACTGATGAGTTTTCCTCTTCTTTGTGCTTCAGAGAGGTTTTCTTGCCAAAGTATTTTTGGGAGTTTGCTGTCCTACAGTCCATGAATTTTTCTTTTATTACTTTGCTATTTTTCAGTATTCCTCCCGTCCCAGTCTGTTATCAGTTTTGCAGTTCCCTCTCCTACACTAAAGTGCACTGATCTTCTGTCCTTGGAATAAAGCAGTAGAAAAACTACTTGGCAATTGCTGGTTAGGAGTGTTAAGTTCCACTGGACCACCAGTATTTTGGAGAGTATTTTTAGAAAATGGGAGAAGAGCAATCTGTTCAACAAATGCACAGCTCCTTTAACAGTCTCAGGCTGACTCCTAGCTAATTTGAACATAGCCACTTACAAATATTGCTTTTCCCTGGAACTGCTCTCGCCCCTTCTTCATGATGCAGCTCTCCTGGGCCATAATTAAAGTAAAATCTCTTGCTTGCTTCCTGTCTCTTTTGTTTCTATGCTGAAATGAGTGCAGGTTTGGAAGCAAAGAAGAGCATGTCACAGGTGAGAGAGGCTGGCAGGAAGCCACTCTGGAATTACTTACTGATTTGAGGAGTTCCCGAACTAGTTCAGTTTCTGAACTAAGTAGGGTTGGTGGGGTGAAGGGGATGTTCTAGTGCTTCCTCTGCTATATGCCTTTCCCCCTAGTTTGTAAAGGACCCTCTTAACAAGGACAGTGGTGTAAAGTAGTGTCCACACAGGTAATCTAGTTACCCTTAGTATGGAGGAAGACTAACAGTTACAGCATGAACTTGCTCACTGACTTGCTGTCTTCTGGGCAAGTCTCTTCACCTGGATGTGGTCTTTGCTGTTAACAGCTGTGACATTGGGGTGTTAATTGGTAGCTGTGTGGCCAAATTAACATCCATGGAGAACTTGAAAGGTGCTTAGGATACAGAATAATGATTTCTGCTTCATTGCTTACTGTTCTCTTTAAGAGTTAGATGACACTCTTAAATTAGTGTTATTTCTGTGGCAGTTGCATTTGCCTTGAAGTCTTTGTTAGTTTCAGGTTCTTACAAAAGTAGTTTTTCAGCTAGTGAACAGGTTAGGGGGCTGTCTGGTCTTACTTCTGCTTTCAGAAGTTTCATATAACTCAGCTGTCATCTTCAAGGCTAACTTAACTGAAATACTTCTATTACGAGATAATATTGCCTCTTGGCAAGAAGATTGGATTGGATTACCTCCCATCCCCTTATGTTTTTTCCACCACTGTCTTAAAACATTTGAAACAGGGTCCCTCTCTTTGGGTAGGGTGGCTAAGCAGGATTTAACTGTTATATCTTTGTCTTTCAGGAAAGAGTCCTGTAACAGTCCCTCAAGGTCCTGCTGAGACTCATTTTGTTAAGCTCTGTGCAAACCCCTGAAAATACTGTCCCTGGATTCCTTTGCCAGAGCTGTGGAAAGGAACAGGATAACTTTGGTCTGAAAAAGATAATCGGTTCAGGGATGCTATTTTCTTGGATGTATACAGAGCCCAATAGAACAAATCTCAACAGAACCCATAGGTGGTACTGCGGTAAAGGCAAATAAGCAGGTACAGGGTGTTTTCAGCTTAGAAAACACCCCTACTCCAAATGCTTTCCTTTGGTTGAGCCAGAACTGCAACCCAGCATGAGGAATTAGATCAAAACTAGCTGAAGCTGAGGGGGAGTGTTGTGATCTAACCTTAAATCCTCAAGGTGTGTCTGTCCTCTCCTTTGTTTTGCCCTTCATGTATCTGGGGTCAGGTCACTCAGTTTGGGCTTGAGGCTCAGTAGGACTCTGATCCTGAAAATGCTGATGTCCCCTGTCAGCTTGGCTGAACTTTAGGACGTTACTGAGGGCAATAATTATGAATATATTGTTTGCTGGGTCAGTGATTAATAACTTAGTCCTGAATACCAGATTGTAACTACTGGTATGATGCATGCAATTTTATGAACTAATCCATTGACACAGACCTTTTGGGAAAACTCTCCCAAGCCACCATAAACTGTTTACATAGTAGCAGGTAACACTTTGAGCAGTAGAATTAATGAAGTCTAATTTCTGAGATGTCTGCCTCCCTTTATCCAGTGCTTATCCACATCTTCTGTCTCTTGGGTAAGAAGCAGTATATGCGCTGTCATGTGCTAGCCAGCATGCTTACTGGCTAGCAAGTATGAGCATGACTGCTCAGCTTAGTACTGTGTCTTGGTGGCTGTGTGGAGTCAACAAGAGACAAGGTTATGACAGTCTGTCTTTTCTACTCTGGGTTTATTTTCATCAAACTTTTAGGAAACTTGTGCTTTAGAGGCACTTATTTCTGTGTCAAATATGTCTATGTAATTGGATTATGGATTTTAAGTTATATGTGGAAGACTCGAGTAAATGACACAAATGACATTTTCCATGGGAAGTCATGCAGAAGAAGGTACAGGAGACAAACTAAGAGAGGAAACTAGAGCTGCTTGAGTACCTGTTTATGATCAAAATCTTGTCTCTTGTTTGGAGGCTTCTAAAAGCTGTAAGGGAGCAATGACCTCCTCGGGTCCCTTCCAGCCTGAGTTATGATCTTAGCAGAAACAGGGTTTGAATTATCATAGTCTAGGGCCCTTCTCACGGCTCTACTGATGTCATGGGTTTCATCGCAGAGAGTTTCCCTTCCTCACAGGCAGCTACCCAATCCTTTTTTCACTTGGGTAGCAAGAAACATTTGGGAATATCAGCAGAAGTTTCTCCTGGGGCAGAAGCAAGTAGTTTCCAGCTACCTTTTTAATAGCCTGTTGCACTTGTGTTGCTGGGGTAAGCCAGCTGCACTTCTTTGCAGTCATGCACTGCCTTTCCAGAAGTGGTTGTGACGAGCTCTGCAGAGATGTGAATTTTGGTGCCAGCACTGTACTGTGGTGCAAGTTACTCTTCTCAGATTTGTTTTATAGGCTGTAGTTAGAGGAAGAAATCTGCTTTACAGGTTTCTCTCTTGTTTGTTTTCAATGTACACTGAAATTCTGATGTAATGACCTAATGGTAGGACCTGGGGCTTTAGGCATGCACCTGTAAGACTTTTGTGCAGATCTACCTCTGGAGGCACACTCAGTTTTTTAGAGTTAAAACACAACCGCCAAAATATGGAAGCTATGTCATAAAGAAATGGTCAGTGTTGAGGTGGGCAAATCTGACAGATCTGTTCCGTTTCCTGGTTTAATGATTGATATGATACTCTGTCCCTAAGATCAATTACCTAAAATTGTCTCAATTTTCTGTTTTAGAAATTTGGGGCTGCTTAAAAGGTTGCAGATCTTGTTTTAGCTTGCTTTCCCATTTCTCCCTCTGATTTCAGGTGTTAGTTTGAATTCTTATAAGCATTACCTTTTTAAGATGTTTCTGAACTGTGAGCAGATTGCTTGTATTGCCAGTGTTAAGTAATGCTTTAAGGGAAATAGTATTTTTTTCCCCTTGATGGTCTTGACCACTTGTACTTGAAGACTGATTTGTTTCAGATGTTTGCAATTTTATGCTGGTATATATTTGGATGTGCTGTTACAAACCTTGTAGCTTATTTTTCCATTCATTGAAAATGGATGTTAAATGTGTGTTAAATTTATATCCCCTTTATCAATTTAGTGGTTGTGTATCAGAAGATATTGTCGTGTGCTGGTTGTCAGACAAGTCTGACTCATAAATTTAATTATTTATATGATGGTATCTTTATTGCAGAAAATATATTTTAGTTATTAAAAATACTTAAAATCAGGTCAAGCAAAGAGTAAGATTTCAAAATGCAACAATAAAAGTACCAATGTACGTCAGAATGACAGTGTAAGACTAGCAAATGAAGGCGTTCTGATGAATACTATGCCAAGCACTCTTGATTTTTGTTTTGAGCTATTGTGTTGTCGTGGCACAGCTCTGGCTTTGTGCATTGCTTCCATGAATATTAGCAAGCCCTAAAAGGTTCATAAAGAATTTTAAAAGGAAAAAACTCTGGTAAAAATGTCTGATTCCTGTAATGTGTTTGTTTTGCCTGGAGGCAGAATTGAAGTTGTAGGAGTACAGGTCATTGGAAACTCCACTCTATTTTATGGATTTTGTTCCTAAGCTTTTAACATGTTATTGTTTTAATAATATTGTTTCCAAGAAATTAATAGACAGGAATGTAATTTTAGCAGGTTTTTTTGCTTGTCTTTTCCTAAACAGTTCTACTTTTATTATGGCTCAGATCTAGGAATGTTATGTTAGGTATAATACATTTCCAAGTAAGGGTGACAAGGAGACTTCGGATCTAAATGTGTTCCACAGCAGCATGGTATGAGTTTTTGTATCTTCCTTAGAGAGGACTTTACCTGTAAAGTTCTCTGTTTTTCCTGGTGAAGACCTTCACTTTTAGTTCAGCTCAGATTGGGTGGAGTGACTGCATGAGGGGCTGGATGACAGCTGCTAACAGAAATTTAGTTAAAACTGTAAAAGAAGGCTAGAAAAGAATCTCTGATATTAGAAATGGCAAAATAGAGAAGGGGCTGGAGAGCTTCTTGTCTTAGGTTATGCCTCTTGTCTTAGGTTAGACGTAAAAAGTTTTCATTCTTAATTGACAATGCTTTGCAATTTAAAGAGGTTTCATATTTATTCTCTGCTGTTCATGTCAGAGATGTGGAACTCTTAGGCAATGTGGGAGCAGACACAGCTATGGAAACATGAGTCCTTTGCAGATGCAGCAGAAGGTGGCACCATGCAAACTTTTTTAGAGATGTGATGTGGGACTTGAGAGGGGATTGTTGTGGATGGTTCTTTGAGAGTATTATCCCTGTGCTCAGCAATGGTTAAAGATGACAAGTGCACAAGAACAAGGAACACCCATGACATACAAGCACATTCAACAAAAAGAAGGTGGTTTTTTTGGTTGTATTGGCTTGTTTTTTGGTTTTGTTTCTCTCCCTTCCCCCACCCACGCATGGAATTTATTGTAACAGGATGTTGCAGGATCCAAAACTGTGACTAGGTTCACAAAGAGGTTAGACAACCTCCAAGGGGGTAGGTCTACTGGTTCTCTACCAAACACGAGTGTCTAGATGCAGCCACTGCTGGGGAAGTCCTTTGACATCTGACTACTGAAAGCTAGTAAAGCATGCTAGGAAACATTTACTCTTTTCATGTCTTAAGTTCTTTCTCACCCATTACCAAGTCCTGTGAGACACAACGTTGGACTAGCTGGACTTCGGTACATTCTTGTTTTCCTGGGTGACTTGCTTGTCTGAAACACTCCTGAGTTCTGTCCTGCAAGGAAGTCTGAAAAAGCCTAGAGCCTTAGAAGGGGGATAAGAGCTCAGTGTTTTGGGTGTCTTGATTTGATATTTAGAGTAACTTTTCTGCTGGAGTGATCTGATTATTGATGTAGAACCAACTCTTCTTCTGTCTGGCTCAGCAATCCAGCTCTTCTTCCCACAATAAGTTGCCCTGGCATCAACAGTTGTTAAAGTACATTGAATGCGAAAGAAGGCTGGTGGTGTGGACATTTGCATTAGTTCAGCTTGGGACAATTTCAGCTGCAGCGGAGTTTGTGTGAGTTGACTCCTGTTTCTTACTGGTGGGAATGCATTGCAGATGCATTATAATACCCTTATCCCTGTGGTCCCTATTGTCCTTCATGTCTTCTGACATTACTGACTCATCCCCTTCCACATACTCTCCCAAACTGATACCAGAATAATAACCAATGCTGCTTGAAAAGACCTTAGTTATTAGTTGTCCTGCCAATACTTAAGCAGCTGTTTGAAGACCGATATTTCTTTGTGCTGTCCAGGGAGTCCACAAACAGAACGATCGGGTCTGGTCAGGCACTGGCTTCAGCAAAAAGAGGTCTGCCACCATTATGGTAAAAAGTTTGGAAGGCCAGAGTTAAAATCAAAACAATCTGGAGAAGAAATTATCATATTCTTTTTTGCTTACATACACATAATAACATTATTATATAATCAAATCTGTGAATGTTTTTAGGAGCTATTCCATGAATCAAGAACTTCCTTTCATTCACAGAAACATCTCCAGAGACACTAAGAGAAACTGCATCTCTCATCTAAACTACCTTCCTGATGACAAGCTAATAAACACAACTACCAAAAAAGCAGAACCTCCCTTGTGCACATGTAACTTGAGTGTGTCTTGATGGTCTCCTACTGACACCAGAAAAGATTCTGTTGAGAGCATTTTGATTTCTCTGTTTCCTGTTTTCTTCCACACTGTGAGGCTGCCTTGAATGTTTTGAGTCTCTGAGAAGCTACTGCAGCCCCTCAATCTACAGTTTCTCTTTCTGAATGCTGTTCCCAACCTCAATCTGGTGCACTGGTTATATTTTAATTTTTTGGCACACTCGCTGTTTTTTGTTTTCCTTCAAAGTCTGGATGCTGCTGATAGATTTGACCAGAGCAAATGGGGTTGTCTGAGCCTTAAACTAATTTGCTCATCTAAGAATAAACTTGTTCACAGAAACCATTTATTACCTCATGGCCTCTGTGGATTGCCTGTCATGAGACCTTCCAACTGTAATTGTGGGGGGAAATAGCTAAGGAGCTTCCAGAAGTTGAAAGGCAAGCAAGAGGGGAGGGAAGCCCTGCTCCTTTCAGCTGACGGGGATTCCTTGAGGAGGGAATCGTGATGGAGGAGGTGAATTTAATCCTTCTCAAAAAGTGCCTCTGTCACTTTTGTCCCTGTCACGTAATATGTGGGTAAAACCTGTTGGAAGAAGAAAAAGCAAGTGATAAACAACCATAGCCAGAAACATGAAACCTTTGAAAGCCAAGGCCATATTCTGCGATGAAAACAAGGCAGGTTCTTGTACAGAGCCCTAAGCTGTTTCATTGCTTGTTTATCTGTTCCTTGTTGCTCTAGTGTTTGAACAGAAAATGCCTTATTCTCTAACTTAAAGAGCATGACGGTTGTCTTTTAATGTATGTGAAGCCAAAGAGAAGTTACCTGCTGAAGGCTGTCTACTCTCTTTTGGTTTTGTGTTTGTGTGTGTGTGTTGTTTTGTTGTTGTTGTTGTTTTTTTAATGAAAGCGCAACGCAGTAAATTATGAAATGATTCATTGAGGTAGTTGTGGCACTTCTGTAACAGCCCGTTTGACCTGCTTTGACCATCTGACTCCAGTGCACCACTTTGCTTTCTTCTTCTCTGCCCCTCCTTCCAGCTGAAAGATCTGTCAGCTGGAGAGCAGTGGGAGGAGGACAGGCTGTGTCTGAGAGCCCCCAGCTGTGGATAGGTGCAGCACAGCTGCACAGGGGAGCTCTGTTCTCCCTAAACAGGTGCTTAGCCACTGTGGATGAGGCAAGTTAAACTGACAAAAGCACTCCCCTGTTTTGGACCTGAATTTGGATGCTTGCCAGGAGACCAGTGCTACTGAGAGTGCCTGTCGTGCTCCAAGAAGCTGTTCTGGCAGACTTTGGAAGTAGAGATGTGCTCCTTTCTCTGAAAGGACTGCCTCAGGGAATGGGGTAAGGTACAAGATTACTAGACATGTAATCACAATGGAGCATCACTTCTAAAAGAACTACATGATGGAACAGCCAAAATCCCACTGATGTGTGTGTGTTACAAAGCTGCTTTCTAATATTTTGCTTTGGACTTGGTGCTTCAGAAACTTGTAATGAAATCTGAACAGGAAGTAATGACTCTTGTTAATCTTATGAATCCTGAAACCAGATGTGTTTTCAGTGTTGTCTACTCCAATTGCATAGATATAATATTTTTCTTTTTCTTTTTCTTTTTTTTTTTTCTTTTGGAAGGTAAGGAATGAAGAAGACTTTATTAAGAAACTGGACTGCAGTCCTGACCAGCATCTAAAGGTAGTGTCCATCTTTGGGAACACGGGGGATGGCAAGTCTCACACCCTTAACCACACTTTCTTCTATGGCCGGGAAGTCTTCAAGACGTCTCCAGCCCAAGAGTCTTGCACAGTTGGAGTCTGGGCAGCCTATGACCCTGTCCGCAAAGTGGTGGTAATTGACACAGAGGGTCTCCTGGGGGCCACTGTGAACCTGAGCCAGAGAACACGGCTGCTGCTGAAGGTCCTGGCCATCTCTGACCTTGTCATCTACCGTACTCGTGCTGACAGGCTCCACAATGATCTCTTCAAATTCCTTGGTGATGCCTCGGAGGCTTATTTAAAACATTTCACCAAGGAGCTAAAAGCTACCACAGCCCGCTGTGGCCTAGATGTTCCTCTGTCAACTTTGGGTCCAGGTGTCATCATCTTTCACGAGACTGTGTATACCAAGCTACTGGGCTCTGGTGAGTAGGCAGTAAGAAACTGGATTACGACGTGCTAAGCACTATCTGTAAATTGTCAGGTTGCGTTGAATATTCAGTGTTCTCTACTACTATGTAAAAGATGTGGCTTGGGTTTTGCTCTCACTTGTTCCAGACTGGGAGCCAGGCTATGGAAATAGCAGAGCATTCCCGATGGTGATCTGACTACCCCAGATGAGCTAGAATTATCTTCTTAGCCAGCTGGACAACGGCACTGACTAGTCATGATGAGAGTTCTGCTAACTGTAGGAGGGGTCATCATACAAGATCATGAGTATGGGTGATGTGGCAGGTGAAGGTGAAGACTGAGACACCCTGGGATTTTGGCAGGGATATGGAGGATCCTGTTGCAAAAAAACCCTAAAATAAAAATACCTAAAATAAAAATACCTAAAATAAAAATACCTAAAATAAAAATACCTAAAATAAAAATACCTAAAATAAAAATACCTAAAATAAAAAGAATAATGAAATTGATGAACTTCGATACTCACAGTACCCTCATTCTACGTTTTTAAATTCTGTGGACTAATGTCATTCTGAGGTTGGGACTGAGGTTGTGGTGGCACAGAGCTGATGGTTTGACACCGCTTTTCTCTGTGCAAGTATCTGATATGACCAAAGCAGCAGGCCTGGCACGCTATTATTCCCATCACTTTCAGTGTTCTTCACCAGTACTTGTAACTTGGCTCGTGTCATATTGGATTATGCATATTTAAATAGCGTATTTTATTTGCATGTTTGAGTGAAATGCACTGTTCTGTGGAAGTTGCAGCATATTTTGATTTTGATTACACACGTTTGTAAATTCGTTCTCCTGGCCCCATTTTTTACACGTTTCAAAAGGCATGATGAAACCTTTCTTCATTCTGTCCATTTCTGATGCTTTGATGAGCAAGAGCTCTAATGAGTTGGCCTGCAGCAGCTGAGGCTCAGTCCTGCTGTCTGTGAACATCTGGGAGTCTTCTGCTGTGTAATACCAAAGCAGCTCTCTGCTGGCCCACATTCTCACTCTGGCTTTTCTAACCAGTAAGGTCTTGCTTGAGCTAATAGAAGAAGTTGGCATTTTTTCTGGTTGTTATTATTAGAGTGCCCTCTTAATTACTTTTACCTTACCTGCCAAAGCAGTTCCTTTTCTCACATACCAATTTGCTGATCAGCAATGCAGAGTTTCATATAGCTGTTGAAATTTGCTGTTTCAGCAGGTCAGATTTAGTGACCCATAATGATAGTCGCACCTGTGTGCAAAGTCAGGCTAGTAAAAAAATTATATTTTTATGATCACTTCTGATCATGGTAGGAATAGGAAAGAAACCCCGTGGCATGTGGATTTGCAGCAAGCTGCAACCATCTGTCTCGATGGGTAATTGAGATAAGTGTGTTTATGTAGTCCTAGGGCAGGGAAGAAGGGGCCTGCCTTGTTCTGAAATGTACGGCAGGTACCTGGAAGCGGGCAGAAGAATGTGGTCGGCTCTGTGGAGTCTAACCTGATGGGGCCAGTTCTGAAGTGCTTCACCATGTGCAAAGGATTGATAGAGACTTGGTCTTCCTTGCTACAGGGTTGGCATAGAGAATAAGCAGCCCCTGTAAGGTTCATGTCCTCCACTTATCAGGTGTTAGGACTAGCTATACCAGTTATGGTCTGGTGAGAAGAGCTAACAAGTGTTCTGACATGGAGTTTCCTTATATTATGTCATAAATTACTGCTTATTGTTGATATCTGTGTTTCCAAACCTAGATGTTTCTGGTTTTACCCATGGAACTTGGTCTTAGAATCTAAAGCTGTGTATCAACAGTGACTGCTTTTGTAAACAGTTTGTTTCTTTTCCTTCTTGTAAAATATAACACCTGCATTCCAGATGTATTAGAAGGTTTAATTAGGAAAACTAGTACTGTGTTGCATAGTTGCAAAGCACTGTGCAATTTAAATATTATTTTAAACAATCTGTCCTTTATATACTTGCTGATACTCTTATATGTAGATCATCCTTCTGAGGTTCCTGAGAAGCTCATTCAGGATCGGTTTCGGAAGCTAAGCTGTTTTCCTGAGGCTTTCAGCTCAATCCACTACAAGGGAACAAGGACATACAATCCTCCAACAGATTTCTCTGGACTTAGGCGAGCTGTGGAGCAGCAGCTGGAGAACAATACCACTCGGTCACCTAGACAGCCTGGGGTTATCTACAAAGCACTAAAAGTAAGTGGAGATGAGTTTGTCACAATCTTTATTTGTATTGCTGTTGCTAGTAACTGTCAGTTGCAACTAATAAAGGTAGAGCACGTGAACTAGTGAGGCAGACTTGCAGATACCTAGAGATAAAGCAAGTCTTCCACGAAGATGCTGATTTTTGTGTAACATCCAGGTAGGCTGGGTAGGGTTTTTTTTACATTAGAACAAGAAAACACCTTAGCAAAGACTCTGAAAGGTCAAGTTGAAGAGCAAAATAAAAAAATGAGCCAGGAAGAAACTGACCAGGGAAGAAAAAAAATAACTGGTGTTATGAGTGACAAGCTCATAATGATGGCAAGTGTGGTTAAGGGTGTGAGACTTGCCATCCCCTATGTTCCCCCATCCAGAGGGACCTGGACAAGCTTGAGGAATGGGCCTGAGTGAACCTCATGGGGTTCAACAAGGCCAAGTGCAGGGTCTTGCACTTGGTCTACTAAAAGAGGGTAGATTTTGACTAGATCTAAGGAAGATATTTTTCACCACCATGTGAGTGGTGAAACCCTGGCACAGGTTGCCCAGAGAGGTGGTAGATGCCCCATCCCTGGAAGCATTGCAGGTCAGGTTGGACGGGGCTCTGATCAACCTGAGGAGTTGAAGATGTCCCTGCTCACTGCAGGGGTGTTGGACTAGATGACCTTCAAAGGTCTCTTACAACCTAAACTATTCTATGATTTTATGATTTACCAAGAAGAGGCCCAGAAGGAGTTAGGGAGCACAAGGGGAGGAAAAGCAAGAGACTTGAAGGGTTGGTAAAACCTAGCACTGAGTGTAGTGTAACCCAAGGGCTAGGAGGCAAAAAGGAAGATGGGATGTATTGGTAGCTAGGAAGCAAGACGGGATCAAGCCAAATGATGTATCATTTCAGAGGTGCAGCGTTAGATCAGAAGGCTGATGAAAAGGAATTGGAGAGAGCAGCTGGTGGTTTTCTTAGAAGGTTCACCTTGCTAGGATGTCAGAGGGATTTTCAGGTCTTCAAATTTGCAGCCTGTCCTACAAGTTTACACACATTTCTACCACTGCCTGATTAGCATCATATTTTCATTGGCCCGAAGAGCACAGCTGTCATCGGGGGGACAGGCAGAGCTGGGGCATATCTGCGGTAGAAGGTAGCATTGGCAGTCTTTTCTGATGTTAGTCACAGCTGTTGGAACAGATAATTCCAGCCACTCTGTATTTGGGGTAGCTGAAGCACAGAAGGAAGTGTTAGGGTAATATGTACACAGTTCCTCGCATTAGGGAGCAGACAGGCAGCAAGAGGAAAGCAGTTGGAGTGGTTAATTCCAGTTTAAATTCTAGGACTTTATTGCAGTAATCAAGTAATGCAGTTTCAGATATAGCTGCTAGTATATTTAAATTCATGTCCAGTAAAGTGGTTGTCGTGTTCAGATCGCTACTGACTACAAATTGATGTTTTTGCTTCACTTCCTGAGGACACAAGGATTGCTAGAGATCTATGTTCATCTCCTTTAACTTTTGAATCCTTTGGCCAGTATCAGTCAAGCTTGAAAGAATGCGAGGAAGAGAAAGGCAGGCAGCCGCTATAGTCACCTCAGCTGTAGAAAGAGTTTTGGTTAGACCTTATGCCTTCAAAGATCTCCATCAAGAAAAACCCTAACCATCTGCTTTGTTCCAGTGCTTTTTTATTTTTATACATAACATCCAAAAAACCTGAGTAAGTTACATGTGCCAAGGCTAAGGACTGACTTCAATCTGAGAACAGATGCTTCCAGGAAAGGGAATAAATCCTTTTCTCTCAGTCTTGCAGTTTCACCAGAGAAGAGCAATTGTTCAGGGGGCCAGAGGAGAGCTCAGGGCAGCATTTTCTGAACTGAGGGGCAAAGAATGTGTCCTCGTGTACTGTGAGCAATGGCTCTGAGTTTCCTTTTGGAGGTTTCCAGAATGCAAAGCCCTTTTAGCAAGCATCCTGTTATTTTGGGCATGGGTTGTATGCACAGAGTTGGATGCAATCTTCTATCACCCATTTCTGCTATAAAATTGAAAGCAGGGACAGGAGGAGAGGAGAGGAGTAAGTATCTTACAAGCATTCAGGTCACTTCCATATAAGTGCAAGATTGTCTTCTTGCTTGGTTTCTAATCCTTGTCTTGGTTTCCGAGTTAGTAAGACATTATTTGTTAGCTGTGTACTCTCTCTCTGCTTCTCTCTTCAGTAGAGAAACCTATGCTTTTGCTTACAAAAGATTTCATAAAATGTCTGCATTGCTCTCAGTCCTTTAGTAGTTCATTCTTCTCTGTTTGACAGGCTCTAAGTGACCGGTTCAGTGGGGAGATCCCCGATGACCAGATGGCTCACAGCTCATTCTTTCCAGATGAATATTTCACATGCTCATCTGTGTGCCTCAGCTGTGGGTGAGTAGATGAGAAATGCACCTTCATCCTTCTAGGAGGTAGTGCAGCCATAGAATGTAAAGTTTCTGTGGCATCTTGACATCTGACATCATCTATCACCAACTAATACTTCTAGGCAGAACTTGCTTGAAATTCAACTCTTATGTGAATTGGACGGTTGTTATTGCTGCATCCCAGCTGGATGCATGGTCTTTGCCTACTCTATTTTTGTGTCTTGCTACAAACCTATTCTGCCCATATCTTTTCCCCAGTGCACACAGGGCAGGAAGAAAGGAGTGTCTAAAGAAATACCCTCAAATTTCCTGTGATTATTTTTCCTGCCATTTTTATTACCTAAATGGTATAAACAATCCTAAAGCACACATCATCATGGGCCTGGGCTGTGTTCAGTGACTAGATCTAAGTGGAGCCCTAGGTTTGATTAGAGCTTGGCTCGTAGCTCTCTGGGAAGAGCCCAGATATTGAGCCTGACGGGCAGGAGACGGCAGTCAGTGCTCCGAGTCTGTGAGGCGCCATAGCAGTGTGATGTTATTTTTCTCTCAAACATGATATAGTGCTACGTTCCTGCTCTTTTCTGGTCGTTAGAGAATTTCTAGCAGCTCCTTGCAAAGGCTGCCGTGTTAACTCTGTGCTGGTCAATTCCCAGACTTGGTTAGTCCTTCCTAAAATTCTCTGTGAGATTTAAATTGGCTACAGCGATCACTTCCTGCACTGAACTGTTGTGTGGTACTGCTTTGTACTGTGAAACAGTTGCTACAGCTCCTTCTGAAGAAGGTGGTGATCTATCACCTTTTGGTGATAGATGATGTCATTGCTGTATGTACAGTTGTGAAAATGGTTTGGGGTGAGAACACCTACACAAATGCAAGATAGTAACGTAAAGGAACTCCTGGTGACATCTGTCCCATATGTAACAGCATCAGTTC
This sequence comes from Phaethon lepturus, assembly GCF_000687285.1. Taxonomy (NCBI): domain Eukaryota; kingdom Metazoa; phylum Chordata; class Aves; order Phaethontiformes; family Phaethontidae; genus Phaethon; species Phaethon lepturus. Next base: position 29,366 of record NW_010539717.1, on the reverse strand, counting down.
ATGGTTTGCTTTTGCATACTCAGGTGTGGCTGTAAAAAGAGCATGAACCATGCAAAGGAAGGAGTCCCTCATGAATCTAAAAGTCGATGCAGATATTCTCACCAGTATGATAACAGAGTCTACACTTGCAAGGTGAGTTGTGACACAAGGACAAGGTCTGGAGAATGGAGAAGGAAAGGATGGCCCAATAAACAAGCAATATCATGGGCATGTGCCTGTTTTCTTGCATTTTTTCAATCAGGAGAGGTGCTTATGGCCCTGACAAGAAAAATTGTCACATCAAGACCTTGAACTTGTATGTTTGCTCAGAGAGATCACCACCTCTGTGTGCTATGTGTCATTTGCTAGCTAAATTGTGAACCCAGCTGCTCTCAATCTGGGTGATGTTGACCTTCTACACACTTGATGTGATTACTCTTCTTATTTGCTTATGCCCATTTCTTGGTATTAGCCAATTTTTCTGAAGGATGTGTGCAGGAGACAGTAAAATTTTCAGCTACCATCATGGTTTTTATTATGTGTAGAAATATTTCCCTGATGTCATTATTGACGGTGGGTTTGGTTTTGTTTTGTTTTTAAATTAGTTTTGATGAGTGCTCTCCTTTGCTGTGGAGACCACTGTATGCCAATTATAGACTTTATGTGGCCAAACAGCCGTGAGACCTGGAGTCTGGTATTCTTAAGAATGCAGTTTTAATTGAGCCTTTGTGTTATAGGCCTGTTACGAACGAGGGATGGAGGTCAGTGTAGTGCCAAAAACCTCTGCTTCCACTGACTCCCCTTGGCTGGGCCTTGCCAAGTATGCCTGGTCAGGGTGAGTACTGTAGCTAAGAACTCTCTGTTCTCTGTTGCCTTTACAGTGCCTTGTGCTCTGGACTTCCAGTATCTCACTGACATAACCTGTCTTCCTCTTCTGCAGATATGTGATTGAGTGCCCCAACTGTGGGGTGGTGTACCGCAGCCGACAGTACTGGTTTGGCAACCAAGATCCTGTGAACACTGTAGTGAGGACAGAAATTGAGCATGTCTGGCCAGGGGTAAGTCTGGTTGCCGGATAGTCTTTGTATATGTGTGTAGCCACACGCATATTTATGTTGGTGGTTCTGGACGTTGATGGAGAAAATGGATTGGCTTTCATTGGAGCTGGTCCCTATCTCTGCTGTTTAAAAGAACCTTTGCAAAGACCTTCAGTCATCTTCTGGCTATCTTGAAATGGCTAAGTTGTCAGTTTATGAACACTTTGTGTGAATGATACACCATTAAAACCTACCTCTGTGTTTCAAAGCAGGGCTGGTGAATTTTTTCTTATGCTTGCCCTCCAGTTTAACAGGAGCAGTGGGTCGCAGAGCCATCTGCTTCTAAAAAAATGGAGGCTTCCATGTTTTTATTGTCAAACGAATATCCATTTCATTCCAGACTGATGGATTTCTGAAAGACAACAACAATGCAGCCCAGCGTTTGTTGGATGGGATGAATTTCATGGCACAATCAGTATCTGAACTTAGCCTGGGACCCACAAAAGCTGTGACCTCCTGGTTGACAGACCAGATTGCCCCAGCTTACTGGAGACCCAACTCTCAGATCCTGGTAAATAACAGCTGCTGTAGAGAAAAGCTTTGCATAGCTAAAACCCCTTTTCCTCACCCTTTAGGTAATACCATATTTTGCAGATTCCAAATGCTTCTTGTTTTATTGCAGCAAGCCCTTTCAGCTCTTCACATTCTTGACTTAGCCAGAGAAAGTATGAACAGAGACTGCCCAGTCCTGCTAAAGAGACTGTTTCCTCCCTACTTTTTGTGACCTCCTCTCCCAGCAGTATCACAGAAAATCCTGGCTTGCATGAACTTGCTCTTCAAAGCAAAGAATCAACATCTTAAATCTGGCTACTGCAGTTGATAGTACTATTTTTATAGGTGCAGAGATTAAACTGTGTTTTCATACCAGATGCAAAGCGCTGGCCCCAGCAATTCAACTAGAAAAGGATTCCCTGTGTCTTGCAGGAATCAGATACTACTTCAGTGAAAACTGCCTTCTGAATTCTTATCCCAACAAAGATCAAATACCCACCATTCAGCCCTGCTTGACGTGGCTGTATTGACTTGTGATTGTGAATGAAGGGATCATAGCAATCAGTTGGCCTAACCACTGTTCATCTACCGGTCTGAATCAGTTCCCTAGGGTAAAGTTATGGGGCTGGTGCCACCCAAGTCTTGGATGTAACTATATTTTTCACAATTTCAGTCTGAGTCTTGCCATCCTGGGATTCAGCTCTCTATTTATCTATTAAGAAAGATTAAGCTAACAGTTTTTCTTTCTATGTTGTTCTGATTAGAGTTGTAATAAGTGCAACACACCTTTTAAAGATAACGACACTAAACATCACTGCCGGGCCTGTGGAGAGGGCTTTTGTGATGGCTGTTCTTCCAAGACCCGTCCAGTGCCTGAGCGAGGCTGGGGACCAGCACCAGTGCGTGTGTGTGACAACTGCTATGAAAACAGGGGCATCCAGTTAGGTAATTTTGAGTTGATTGTGACAGAATTATCCCTGGGAAATAGTTAGTGCGAAGTCTTTGTCCCTGGCTTCTGGATCACAACCACTTCCATTGGGTGTAGACAGAGTTGTTCAAATTGGGCTTTGGCATGGAGGTTTTAGTAGGGAAGCTCAAGAGCTCAATGTCTTTTGGCAGGAAGACAGCCCTTGCAAGGAGCTACGAGATATCTGGCCCCCCTGATAAAATTATTTTCTAATTGGATCTTTACATTGTTTTCCCGGCACCTGCTATGGTGTGGAGCTAGCATCAGAGCAGGGATGCTGCTGTTTCAGCAAACTATGTGTTTTGTGCATTACTGCTGAAATGCAAGTGGAAACTCTGCAATCCAAGATTGGGGATGCGGGAGATAAAGGCTGAGGAGAGGCCCCAAGCTGCCTCTTGGGTTTGCTGCTGGTTTTTGCTAACGTAAATTAAGTGAAACTTGGCAGAAATTGTGCTGGACTTTGGTATTGAGCCGTTTGCTCTTGTGTCATGCAGATGTGGCTGAGCTGCCTTCAGATGAGGAAGGGGGGACACTTATTGCCAGGAAGGTGGGGGAAGCTGTGCAGAACACTCTTGGAGCAGTAGTGACAGCCATGGACATTCCCTTAGGTGAGTTCTGTTCTCTTCTGATGGTTTTTTGTTGTTGTTGGTCTAGAGGCATTTTTATTTTCACAGAGCAAAACTGATTAAACTTCAAGAGTTTGTGTGATGGGCTGCACCTCTGCTGTGATACCATTGCTGGTTCAGAGTTCTACAGCCCCCTGCACCTCTCTCGCTTGATGTTTCCTCTTGGTTTTCAGCACATATTTTTGCAGTTCTTACCTTCTCTTTTCTTCCTGTTGTACAAATCTGTGTGCACCAAGCTGTGAGTAATTTATGCTCCCCTGATGTATCACTGCAGTGACCTGCCAGCTGGAGTTCCCTAAAGACTGGTCAATTAGGAAGCATTTTATCAGGTTTGGTTTTCTTCCAGAGATGCTGAATGCCTTTTAAGTGTGTTCATGGATACTACTAGCACTTAGTACTTGCAAGGGAGGACTGAGAATCTGAAGCTATTCAGGCTGGTAATGATGGAAAAGTAATCAGTAATGTGAGCTAAGTACAGTGAAAGCTTGCTGCTTTTTCATGTGCTGGGTAGCAGTTCAGGTATGTCAGCAAACACTTCGCATTTGAATCTTCTGTTGTTAGACCTGACTTCCTACTCAATGCACAGATCATTGTTCCACTGCTTTGCCTACAGCATGTCCTGCCATCCAACTCAATGAAAGGAAGACTAAATCCCCTTCTCGGTTCAGACAGTACATGCATTTCTGAATGTTTGGTTTGGTGACTGTGGTTTTTTGGCCATAGCTGAAACTGAAGGTAGGGAAAAGCAAGTGTCTCAACCTTTGGAAGTGTCTGAGTAAGGGAAGATGCCACCATTTAAGGAGAAACAATCCATCCCTTTGAAGAGAGGCAGAATGTAGGAGAATGGCAGAATGGCCTAAATGGCTACACATTGCACTGAAGTATTCTGTCAGAAGGTCTTCTTCCCCTTAATGGCAGTGGTATGACTTGCAGTGCGTGAGTACTTCCACTGGAGTATGTTCTAGACATGTTCATGTTCACAGATTGTTTTCTTCTCCCTCTTTCTGATCCCCCCACCTCACTTCCTCCATAGGTCTGGTGAAAGATGCTGCCCGACCTGCATACTGGGTACCAGACCATGAAATCCTGCACTGCCACAACTGCCGGAAGGAATTCAGTATCAAACTCTCCAAACACCACTGTCGGGCCTGTGGCCAGGGATTCTGTGACGAATGCTCAC
>NW_010539717.1:0-24994 GCF_000687285.1 Phaethon lepturus | reverse complement strand
ACCGGTTCCCTCTCGTGGATGGGATCACCCAGTCCGAGTTTGCTTTAACTGCAATAAAAAGCCTGGTGACCTTTAACCCTAGGCACTTCTCCAGATCTTTGCAATTCCTTATGTTCTCAGGGTTACAAATGAAAATATCTGGTCTCCCTTTCACCTCTTAACCTGTTGCAGCCAGAGTGCATGTTTCCAGTTTCTGGCCTCCTCTCGTGTTATATCCATCTTGGAACACTGGGAATGAGCTTACGTTCAGCCTCTAGGTTTTAATTTCAAATTAACTGGGGAATGGAGGAAGCTCCCTTGTAAATGAGCAAACCAAAATCCAGTGTATTTTATTCCAATTAAAAAAAAAAGAATATATATCTATATATATATCTATCTATGTATAATTTAGTATATTAAGAATGCCGTTGGCTAATGAAGCTTTGAGTATTCCTAGTTCAGATGATGGATGGTGTTGTTCCTTACTATATTGGATCAGACTTATGGCCTTCTGATTCTTCTTTTGGAATGTCTTGCTGATCACGATGTCCTGTGAGGAAGGTTTGGACTCTGTGCTGCCAGGAAATCTCCAATGTTGGTGTATGAACTACACCTGGTAATTCAACCCACCCTACATCTGGAGGTGTTGTACTTCTGGCCATGGAAGATTAAACCCAGATTAATTAGCAAGTTTGTTTGAACTGATATGAGCAGTGGTCTTGCAGTGCAAGAGGTATCAAGTTGAAATACACCCCCTGGCAGAGACCAGTAGAGCTCTGAAAGGTAAAGCAAAGCATATGGCACAAGGCAAAGCATTCTGATTTTGCCATTTCAGCTTCAATATCAGATCAAAAGGTAGCAGGGTCTTGTTCTCCCTGACAATGTTCTCATGTACTCAGGTTTGCTTCAAGTTTTTCTCCCAGCTTGTTGCAGTTAAAAGTTTTGTCCAGAGCAGAACAAGTGAACAGGTTATGTAGGCAATTCTGAAATATGAAGTTTGAGTTGTTTGGGTTGTGATGACTTTTCTTTTCCCCCACTTTTTAAGTGATGCCAGAGTCTCTGGAGCCTCTGTGTTCTCAGACGTGGTTGCATAGAAACTGCACAGATTTGACTTATCTTTTTTTCTAATAATACAAACTTACAAATCCACCTGGAAAATGGGAACCTTTCTTCTTTGCACCTAGCAACTGGCGCTCACTGGACTTCATCCTTTTATTAAAGGACTGCAATGAATTCACTGATTTTATTATCAAAAGCACCACTTAACTAATACTGTCTTGTACTGTGGATTTGTGGTTCCAGTTATAAGAAGTAAGAGACCATTGTGGATTGAACTGCCTAAAATTCTGTCTTCTTGGCTTATATAGACAAGAATTCTTCCACCACGTGAGAGTTGTCTTCTCTTGGAGTGGCTGGAGTTTGATGCAATGTCCTGGAACTGTGGTGTTTTTTTCCCCAGCTTATTACATGTGCTCTTGTGTAGATGAGTGCCCAACACCCTGTTTCTGGACTGTATTATTAAATTAACTGCTATAAAAGACTTTCTTCTGAAAAAGCGTACTGACTTTTTCCTTGTAACAAGTGGTTCTCACTTTGTCTCTGAAAGAACATACTCACAGAGTGATTGCCCCTTCACAACTGCATCTGGCCTACACATGGAAGTAGGCTTGGAAGATGTTCCAGGACACCTTCAGTACTGGCTGAGTTAACTGGGGACTGTCTAATGTTTTTGTAGGCAAAGTCTGCCATAAACTGACAGTTGCCTAAGGAAGGGCATGAGTAGGTAGAAATCCTCTCTTCAAAGACATTCTGCACATCCAGCATAATTCTGTGCTTCAAAGTATTTTTATTTTTTTAATGGGTGAGCAATGTGTTCTTGGTTTGTAGGCTGTGCCCTGTGTGCTGTTTATGCATGTAGCTTTACTACCATGTTAATGCACAAAGAGAAAGCAGCCATGACATTCCTTGTATAAAATCTTTGGCATCTGTTTCAACAACTTGTCTGACTTTTTTTTTCCTTGTCACAGCCAGAATTACTACTTAGTCAAAGAGAAAATACTGTTTAAACATTTTTAGAATATATATGTGATCTTAGTTGATTTAGCAACCTGTTAATATGTAGAGTCTATTCTTGATTGATTATCCTGGAGCTGAATTTTGATGCTGTTGCTCAACAAAGCAAAATCTTATGTGGTGCTTAGACTGCAACAGGCCTGGTGTTACTTTTTCTGGACAGTTGTTGAGAGGCTTATTGGGTTCTTTGTTTTCACAAATGAAAAAAATATCTGTAAGGTTTAAGTTCACTGCTGTATTCTGTACACAAGAGCTTTTATTTTTTCTTATAGTATTGGGTGCTGTGAGTATGCAGAGTACAGAATATGGTTATTAAACAGATTAGCTATTTAAAGGGAATAGATGCATATTTTAGCAGAGTCCAGTACTAGTTGGTATTAATACATTAGGCTTCAATCAATGAAAGGGCTCTAAATGATGTCCATGGACAGAAAGCTCTACAGGAAACTTAAATAAAGGAAATAGAGCACAAGAGCTCTCGATCCCCAGGTGTAAGGAAACAGGAAAGGAAGGCAAGAGGCTAGCATGGCTGAGACCTGCTGGGCAAACTAAAGGGCAAGAAGGAAATGCACAGGCGGTGGAAGCAGGGACAGGTATCCTGGGGTGAGTCCAGGGATGCTTCCTGGTTGTGTAGGGATGAGGTCAGGAAGGCCAAGGCATGGCTGGAGCTGAACTTGGCAAGGGATGCAATGAATAAGAAGAATGGCTGCTTTAGGTATATCAGCCAAAAAAAGAAGGTCAAAGAAAGCGTATCCCCCTGACAAGCAAGACTGGCAAACTGGTAACAATGGATGAGAAGACTGAGGTACTCAATGATTTCTTTGCCTCAGTCTTCACTGGCAGTGTCTCTTCCCACACCTCTGGAGGGGATGGCCTGCAAGATGGGGACTGGAGGAGCAAAGTCCCTCCCACTGTAAGAGAAGATCAAGTTCAAGACCACCTGAAGAACCTGAACGTACACCAGGCTATGGGACCTGATGAGGTGCATCCCAGAGTCCTGAGGGTATTGGCTGGTGTAGCTGCCAAGCCAATCTCCAGGATATTTGAAAAGTCATGGCAGTCAGGTGAAGTCACTGGGGACTGGAAAAAGGGAAACATTGCACCCATTTTTAAAAAAGGTAGCAAGGACGACCTGGGAACTACTGACCTATTCGCCTCACCTCTGTGCTTGGGAAGATCATGGAACAGACCCTCCTAGAAGCTATGCTAAGGCACATGGAGGACAGGGAGGTGATTCAAGACAGCCAGCATGGCTTCACCAAGGGCAAGTCCTGCCTGACCAACCTAGTGGCCTTCTATGATGTCCACATTAGTGGACAAGGGAAGAGCTACCAATGTTGTCTATCTGGATTTCTGTAAGGCCTTTGACAAGGTCCCTCAAAACATCCTTCTCTCTAACTTGGAGTGATATGGATTGGTGGACACGGAATTGGCACCCAGAGGGTAGTGGTCAATGGCTTAACGTCCAGATGGAGATCAGTGATGAGTGGCATCCCTCAGGGGTCTGTACTGGGACAAGTACTCTTTAATATCTTCATCAGTGACATAGACAGTGGGGTCGAGTGCACCTTCAGCAAGTTTGCAGATGACACCAAGGCGAGTGGTGCAATTGACACCCTGCCTGAGGGATGGGACAAGCTTGAGGAATAGGCCTATGTGAACCTCATGAGTTTCAACAAGGCCAAGTACTGGGTCCTGCACCTGGGTCGGGGCAAAGCCTTGTGTCAATACAGGCTGGGTATGAAGGGATCAAGGGCAGCCCTGCCAAGAACAACTTGGGAGTACTGGTGGATGAAAAGCTGGACAAAAGGTGGCAACGTGTGCTCACAGCCCAGAAAGCCAACCGTATCCTGGGCTGCATCCAAAGCAGCGTGGCCAGCAGATCAAAGGAAGGGATTCTGCTCCTCTGTTCTGCTCTGGTGAGACCCCACCTGGAGTCCTGTGTCCAGCTCTGGAGCCCTCAGCCCAGCAAAGACATGGACCTGTTGGAGCGGGTCCAGGGGAGGCCCACAAAAACGATCAGAGGGATGGAGCACCTCTACTATGAAGACAGGCTCAGAGAGTTGGCGTTGTTCAGCCTGGAGAAGAGAAGGCTTCAGGAGGACCTTATTGCAGCCTTTCAGTACTTAAGGGGGGCTTCTAAGAAAGATGGGGACAGACTTTTTAGCAGGACCTGTTACAACAGGACAAGGGGTAATGGTTTTAAACTAAAAGAGGGTAGATTTTGACTAGATCTAAGGAAGATATTTTTCACCACCATGAGGGTGGTGAAACCCTGGCACAGGTTGCCCAGAGAGGTGGTAGATGCCCCATCCCTGGAAACATTGCAGGTCAGGTTGGACGGGGCTCTGATCAACCTGATGGAGTTGAAGATGTCCCTGCTCACTGCAGGGGGGTTGGACTAGATGACCTTCAAAGGTCTCTTCCAACCCAAAGATTCTATGATTCTGAATAGAAAACCTGAAAAAATTGCTAAAGCAAGTAACATGGAAGCATCTTGTGCTTGGGGTGGGACTGTCAGCCTGAAGACAAAGATTAATCCTAGCAGTTGAAACCTGTGAGAGTTTTATTCCTAAACTCTTTAGGAGAGATGCTTCTTGTGCAGTGGTATTGGTAGCATCTAACGAGAGTGAGTCTTTGCAAAGCCTGTCAGCAGTTAACAGCAACCTCGCTGGAGCTCTGCAAAAGCCCAAACTGTGAGCGTTTCAGAATGGCAGTATGAGACAGGTCTGACACTGTAATGCAACTCCTGTGTGAAAGTGTCATCTTTTTTTTTTTACAAGGGAAGGGATAGGAGGGGAGTTTTCCAGGAAACTTCCAGAAGATAACTATGTGTGTTTTACCAAAGACAAATTTCATGGTAATTAATTAATTGCAGTTGGTAAAGATGATGGTGTGTCCTTTGGATCAACAGAAGTTCACTGTAATGTTAATGTCAGTGGTTAAAATCAGCAGACTGTCGTGGTAAGATAATGAATTCAAGTGGTCTGAGTTGTGGCACGATAAAAGCATGTTCTGAGTTACAGAATGAAGTTGACTGTTTGATGTAAATCTCTTGCCAGAAAAATTATGTCAGATTGATTATTGGCAGATCAAGCAGCCTCTGTACCTCTTCTGGTTAGAAAATGCTTTGAAAAACATAGAAGAAAGTAAGAATCATGTGAATTAACTGATGTGCAAAGATGGGCCCCGGTGAAAAACTAATTCCTCACCCAAAGCACCACAGAATGAGCCTAGATTTGTAGAGTGAAAAAAAAGAAGTCTTATAGGATTGCCCTATTCTAATGGTTTTATTTCCGTTGTGGGTACCTACGCCAATTCAGTATGAAGATTCATCTTCAAATAGGTTATGTGGGTTTTCCTCTCCTTCTGTGAAGCAGATATATGTGAACTTCATATAGATCTGCACCTTCTGAGTTAGGCTCCCCACCCTAAAACCTTTAGGCCAAACTTGGCTTAAATGTATACCAGGTGCACATTGCACCTGAGACTTGCAGCTAGGGAAACAGATGGCAGAACAGCATGGCTGTAACGCATAGCTAGTGTCAGGGTAGCAGCAGGCTGTGACATGTAGCTGCTTGCACAAGAAAAATGGCTTTGTCTTCCCCTTCCCTGCCCTTGGTTTTCCTGCTCATTCATCCTGCTGCCCCGTTCCTCACAGGTGAAGTTGGCCAGGTATCCCATATGTTCCTGCCTGTGTCGCCTGTGAATTGGACCTTTGGTTGTGTTCTGGAAAACACAACAACCCTCTAGCTTTTGATGTCAACAAGAGTTTATTTGAAATAAACACCATCATTATGTTAGACCTGCCTTGCATTTATGCTCGGCGTCTCTGTCCACTGTGGCTGTGCAGAGACATTCACAAATGCCCCTGTTGCTTTGGGTCGCCTGGGCTTTAACATTGCAGGACTCTGGCTTCCCACTTGTCACGCAGGCTTTGCTCTTCATCTTTTTGCTTCTAGCATAACCAGCCCAAAGAGGTTTAAGTATCTTACTTTATTTTGCAGCCTCTCGTTTTCATGTTTCGTTATCAACTGATGTCAGTCCCTGTAGCTCCACATATTGAGGCATTGTCCTTGCATTTGATTTATGGCTGATGGCTGTAATATAATTTGGCACCAACAGATATGTCATTGCGTGCCAGTAATTTGAGAACAGAGAGTGATTTGGACAAGCGATAGAACAGTCTGGTTTTTGTCGTCTGTGTCCCATCCCCAGCCCCTGCTTTAGCTGAGCACTCTTTCTTCCTAAAGCAATGTTGACATGTATATTCTGTCAGTCACAGCACACAGTATGTCATAAAATATTTTTGTTTGTTCATTTCAACAATGAAATCGTGGCAATGCCAAAATAAAAAAAAACTTACTATGAGGACTTTCAAAATCAACAGTATAGCATGACAAAGACAAAGCTAAATGAGAACAGCAGCTAGTCAGTTATCTTAGGCCAAAATTAAAGTACATTCAGCTTTTTAACTTCATTTTTATTGGATATAACTCAAGCAAAAAATAAAGCAATACAGATACAAGTTTTTTATAGAGATGTAAAAGGTCCTCATGTAGGAAATGTCTCAACTGTGGCATTACAGAAATTCTGTCAAGAATGCCTGGAGATTTTGAAACACTCTGATTTCTGACATTTTGAAAAGCTGGCTAAATCTTTCTGCTTCTGCTTAAAAGGCAGTTTTACAGCAGCACTGGAGAGAAGAAGCAGTAGTGTATGTATGATAATGTACAGATGATGACTTCTCAGGAAGGCATCAGAGTGCTTCACAGCTACCATGATATTAATAGAACCGCAGATAAGAAAGCAGCTGTTTGAACAAGAAAAGGTGGGTGATCTTGATTGTATTTTCAGACATTACCTAAAACAGTTTATCGACTTTGTACCTTGGCTTCCATTTTTGAAACATGAAATTAATTTGTAAAGTGCTTTAAACACGCAGGTCAAGCATCTCTCAACCCCCAGCCCCGCTCCCCAGAACCCCTGTCTGAAGCTACTTTGGGTTGGTATTGACTGCTTGATTCAGCTCACACTATATGTTGTATACTTAGTATATGCTAGCAGCCATCAGCAACTGAAGGTTTGAGGACAAAAGCTGAATTATCCACTGACAGATTATAACTTCTATGAAAGCAGCTACTGTAAGGGGACATCTCGAGACTATGTACACATTCCAGTTTGAATTCACTCTTCCTCGCAATGAATGCTTAATTTTGTGGTGCTATTAGAATAGGTTCCTATTAAGCTCAAAAATGGAAAAATGTCAGACTTAAATTGTGACTAGTAAATTTATTTTTTTTAACCTCTTCGTTTCAGTATTCGTCAGGATAATAGCGGAATGACCATGAAGCCGTGTACTGCAGTAAATCAGGGTCAACAGAAAGATGTAACTCCCTCTACCACAGAAGACCTGAAAGCAATTCCCCTCCCTGCTTTAGACACTTGAAGCTAAAACTGTAGAAGTTTAAGCTTCTACCTGCTATGTCTAGGAACCTTATGTGACCTAAAGGGTTTTATGTGGAAAGACCATTTTTAATCAGGGTTGAGAGATGACTAACAGAAGCAGGGTATATGGAACAGAACAAGGGTGCGACTCTGCGGCTGCTGAAACAATCAGGTTGATGGGAGGGACTGGCAGTTTGGTCAGCAGAGCCTGGTGGTCCGCTATGAGCCTTGCTCCAGTGAGCAAAAAGGACCAAACAAATTGTGCCTGCTGGATGAGGGATGCTGCAACCTATTTTGGAGTGCAGGTTTGGCCTTCCTGAAGTTTCCTACTAGATTCAGTACTGGCCAAGAAGCTGGGGCAAAGAAATACAGTATTTTGATATTGTAGCAGAGGGGTAGAATACTGCAGTTCCTTCCTATTTAGCTGCTGTAGGGTTCTAGCTGCTGCTGCATAATGAAATGGTTAACTTAACACACTTTAGCCACTGCCTGCAGGCTGCTTGCTGTTTGTCACTGAAGCCAAATCGCCTCTCTTCTTGCCCTGTTTCCCCTCTCCTTTCATACTGCTCTTGCAGGCTTAATTAGAAATGTTGGCTGCCAAAGCAGTAGTTGGGTGAATGCATTTGCAGGGACGTGTGTGTGTGTGTATTTGGCTCCTGGAAACAATTGAAAGCAAATTATTCTCTTTTGTTTTATGAGCTTTGCCTAAAAGGGAACAAAGAAAAGAAACTATCTTCAGTTACATAAGATGCCTTTCCACCACAATTCCTAGTTTGTGTTTCCCACGGTAACTAGGCACAATTGTTGCATGGTTTTGCTCTTGCAGAACAGGCATTACTGGAGTTAAGAGCACTGAAAAGAGTTTAAATGCCAATTTAAATTTTGGAATTAATTCTGATTTTGGGGAGTTCATGATCCTTGTGGTTTGCTACCTGCAAGTGTTTGAACCACACATGTTTACTAGCAAGAATGTCAATATAAAGCATGTTCCAACTCAAGTCTGAGTTGCTTACCAGATGTAACATTAGGAGTTTGCAGTGGGATGGGGTTAGTTACATTTCTATTTCCTGAACAGATACTTAGTTGCAGTATGCATTATTAACTGAGCGCAAATGGTTTTGAAAATTGTCCTGCATATATTAATCACTGTGCATGCAACAGAAAATGTCCCAAATTAACATAGCTAATCAAGAAAAACTGCAGAGTATTTTCTCAAATTAGAAAAGCAAGCCAGGAATCAGTGACCACACTGGCCAAACTGGTCTCTTGGTTAACCAAGAATAGCAGAGGGATTGGGAAGAGCCTACAACACTGACTTACCATCTGAGGAAAAGAGGGGACCTTTGGTCTTTTAAACATGTTCTGTAGAAAGAGAAGGCAGCACAGAGTATGCTGTGAGCAGCATTCACTCCACTTCGTGTGAGAAAGAAGGCTCTGCAGTGAAACCCTGAAGCCAGATATATTGGGGAAGCTGTAGTTGTAAGAAATTCACAGCTTAATCTGCCTATAGGGAAATGGGAGTTGGCTGTTAATGAGATACAAGAAAGATTTAGGGGTTCTGAATGTATGCTCAGACAGGGAAGAAACTGTTTTGAGTATTTCCTGGAATTCAACTTGACTACCCTTGCAACAGCTATTTCATATGGAATACATTCACACTGTAAAGTTATTACACTGCTCCCAAAAGGAGAGTTTTCCTGCTCTGTTGTCTTCTGTATAGATGAATGGGTAAAAGAAATACAAAGAAAGGGGAGGAGGGCACCACATATAACACTGGAGCATGGTGAGCAATAATAAGAGCTGCTGAGAAGAAGAGAGACAGTTTCCTAGAACAAGCACCTTGCTTAGACCTGAAGGTTGTGAGAGGACAGGAGAAATGAAGGTGGAGCCCTGCAGGACAGAGTGTATTTTTAGTAGGGTCAACCCTTCCTGGTACCAGGTTAGGGGTGTGGACTTGGCTAGGAAACACTATGATAAATGAGCAGGGACATTCAGCTTGGCTACAGGACCAGGAAAGGGCTTTGTTCTACACATGCTGCCCTTTCAAAGGGAATGGTGGCAGGGCAGTGGCACACTACCATTGTCTGAAAAGGACAAAGTTTAGCATGGCTCAGCTCAAAGGACTGCCAGTGTGAGTGGGGAAACAGCTATTCTTCAGACTGCTTCCAACCACAGGTGTAGTAGAGACAGTTGATGCAAGGAGCCAGACCAAAGCTACTCCAAAGCCCTGCAACACTTAACCTGTCAGCTTCTCAACACCAGCTACTCTTTCTGCTAATCCACTGTTGCACCCCCTCCCTTGCTAATGCAGATGTAACCACAGCTAAGTGGTTATATGACCAAACTAAGATTAAGTTAGAGCAGCATTTTGACAGCAAATTCAGGTAGCATGAGTTAGGCCCTTACCGCAAGTTACTAGCTTTTCAGAGCTTACAGCTAGATTTCAAAGAGGCTGAAATAAAAAGTTAATTGGCATTCAGCTTTTATTTACAAGATGTCTGAGATGTATACAGCAAGATTTGCTGAACCTGCTGAAGGAGGTTCAGAACTTCATGGGTAAAGCAGATGTAACAGCAGCATACAGTGACTTAACAGCATGGTGACTGGTGCAAAAATTTTGAAGTCGTATAGGAGGCTGGAAGTTTTATAGACGAGGTCTGAGGAGAATATTGTGTCAGTTATAGGAGAAGTGGTAGAGATCCTGTTTGACAGCCATGAGTAAACCAGGAACTCCTTGGCTACCCCCAAGTCTCGAAGAAAACACCACACTGGGAATGGCATCTTTGGAAGATGGGTGGGGAGAAGGGATGGTTCTAAGCAGACGGGCATCTTGAAGACTCCAGATTCTGGTGTAGCAATCCTGACCAACTGGAAAGGAAAGGACACCAGAATTCAACATCACACACAGCTCTGCAAGATCATCATCATAGAATCAGAAGGTCTATGGGGAAAAAAAACCCTGACCATTTCTACACACAATAGAGGCAAAAGTACTTATCAATACTTTGTAAAACAGGAATTCTACACTGAATACTGCAAAAGAGGGAAAAATGTGCATTTCCTATTAAGCAATAAAAGGGAGTGCTTTCCTCATTATCAAGCTCCTAAGCCAAAAAAAGGGGAGAAAAACTCAGTGTCAAATTAACCAGAATTCTTCTCATTATTCCATCACTTATTGACAAATCCAAGCAGAGGTCATCACTATGTTTACAGTGACATTGTGAAACTTGGCTATACTGTGCTTCGTTTATTGTTACTCTTCCTCCCCCGATGCCAACTAAAGTAAAATAATCTCCGACTGTAGCCAAATATATTCAAAATGAACCTGAGTGGTACAGACAGTTTACAATGCATTATGCTTACACGCCAATGCTTTACCACCTTACCCACTTAAGCACCAAACATACATATACATGGCCCTTAGTCTCTATATAAGGTTATCACCAAGCCTCCTGGTTACACATTGTGCCTCTGAATTTCAAAATTAAGTATGTTCTGCTCTACTCTTGAGACACACTGCAGAAAGGATAATGGGACTTTTCCAGGACACAGCAGATAAAGCCGTTAAGTGCTACACAGGAGTGATTACAGTAGGTGTGCATCCATAACATGATTTCTTAATTTTCATAGCATATTACAGTATGTCTAAGGCTAAATTTCTTCTGAATTTTAAAGAATTAGCAGCTTTACAGCTTCCAATAGCCGTAGCTAAGAAATACTCCTCTGGCATAAGAAAATCATTGCCATGCACGCTACAAGTAGAGGGGGAAAAAAGTCAACCCACCTGCTGTAAGAAGCCCTTCCTCCTCATTTACATGCAAAGGGAGAATAGCATATTCATTGTGATGACCTTTGTACTGTTTCACGCACTTTGCTGTTCTCAGGTCCCACAGTTTTATCTGCAAGTTGAAGTAATGGTTTGAAAGAGGATATATTAACAAAGGAGAGAACACTTGATGGTTGATCTCAGTGGATCTGAAGAGGACCCGTATATGGGACTACCACCCAGATCCATACTACCCCCCAAAGAATAGGCATCCACCCATGGGACTTGGATAAGCACCTGTCAGTGCTCAGATACTAAAAGGAACAGAATACCCTAAACGCAACAAAACCATACCTTTCCAGCCATATCTGCTGCCATGAGATAATGTTCAGCCTCAAGAAGGCGAAGAGATGTAACTGCTGAGTCATGGAAGAGACGAATTGCTTTCCAGCTCTGGCCCTTTCGGTTGCGTTGACGCACATCAATGCTGAAAATCTCACCTGACCGGCAGCCATTGTACAGCATTGGGGTCTGGAAGAATCCAAGAGAAAGCAGCGTACTATGTAACATCAGAAGGGATCTTACAAGTTATACCGACAGAAGCTTTGTAAAGCTTTTAAAGCTCTTTGGCGCAGTTGTCAAATGATTTTATTACCACAGGCATTAAGAACCAGAATTTTTATTACACACTGCACATTTTTCAGCCAACTCATTAGTTCCATTCAAACCTCAACTACTTTAGCTGTAAAAGCTTAGCTAGGCACATAAGAACTTAGTCTAACACAACAGCAAAACAGGAACTGGAATTCTCATATTCCAATTTTACCCTTCTCACTAAATCTTTGTGAAGAAATCCACTGTATAAGAGTTTTCTCCTTCTTGATGGAGACAGTACACTGAGTGTTAAATGAGGTAATTTGCCAAAACCAAAACAATTTTACAACACGTTATTACTATGCTCTTTGTACTTCCTTCATTTCCTTTTTACCTCTGTACAATTAACAAAAATTACCCCTGTTGCCACAGAGTTTGACATCAGTTCATCTTTTTTGTTGCTACTCAGTTGTGTGGAAGCATCAGACCACATCATTGTGGAACAGCTGTCCAACAGGAATTGTAATCACCACCTTATGTACAGCATGATGAGTCCCATCCCAAGCAGAAGAAAGCAGCCCACTGATGAGGCAGCGCTCTGAAAAAAATGGTGTATGTTTGTTTTTACCTGTATAGCAAACTGCTGTGCCAAGACATCACTACCAGTTCCAAATGTCTGTCGATGCCCTGTCACTACATTGGTCACAAGAACTCGTCTTGTCAGGCCTAAGGAAGACAGATTATGTTTGTTTAGCTGCAATTTGGGTAGCAGCTGGGGATTAATGCAAGAAGTCTTTCCCACCAAGATAGGAGTTGCTAGCCTTGCAGATCACCTGTGCTGAAGCAGTTGTCTGCTTGGGGATTCAGGCACCAAGCACAGGACCAGGCAGTGGATATCTTGAAGCTGCACAGCATTCCAGGTCGATCTCCTAGGAGAGAGGAGCAACACATGAAGCATCCATAAAATGCTAGGACAGGATGATAACTCGGAAAACTTCTCTGGATTTCCATACTTCTTTCAATATTTCAGTCTGAAGCAGAGAAAATGTTACCCAATTAGTGTCCCTGTGCTACTCAAGAGACAGGAAACAAAAGTCAGACTTCATGACTGTAAGCTGAAGACTTACAGTCTGTATAGATAGAGGATTGTGAGAGATTGTGAAATTTATTCAGTAGTTAGAGGGTTGACACTGGCAGGAAAGAGAAAAATAACATTTGCCTTACAGCTCTAAGTAAGCCATATTATAAAGACAAGTGGGCTAGAAACACAAAACATTTACTTTACAGGCTATAGATTAGCCAAAGCCTAACCTGTAGGTTCTTGGCCTGCCTACTAAAAAAAAACCAAAATAAACATTTGAATAAGTAACAATAACCTAGTAGCTCCTGCACAAAGTCTACTAATTGACATAAATTTTAAGTCCTCAGTTTTTACTTCTTTCCTTCATGGCACATCCACCATGTTCATACATACGTCAGTCAGCACAGGTGACATGTCTGAAACATGGTTTTAGACAGGTTAATCTCTGCTTTGCATCTACTTAGCAGGTTCCCCCAAACCAACAATTTAGGAGAGTGAAGTAAGTCAAGAAACTTGGAAATACCTAAAACAGTCAACAGGAAATACTAGACAGGAGGACTTTGGTGGAACTTGGCACATCTGACTATGGCGAAGAGCTTAAAACGTTCTACAAAGCAACTGGGCAGGCTGGCCTAGTAGCAATCCACCTTCAGTGACTCTTCAAGTTCATGCTAACACTATGCATATATATTTTTTTTTTAAATGGCTGCATAAATAGCATGACATTAACATTTTAAAATAAATCCATAACTCTTATCTATCACAGATTTCCTCTGTATAAACTTAACTGATCATGTCTGAATGGAAACCAGGTGTAGAGGACTGTACTGTGTGACCTGAAGAAGCATGGTTCTGACATCTATCAAGAAAGTTTAATCAATAAAGTCCTGCTGCCAAGAGCATTGAACAAACAAATACATAAAGATACAGCTACAGCCATCAGACTTAAGACACAGGATTCTCTAAATCAACTACGCTTACACACAACTGAGCATGAGCTTGTACAAGGAGTTATGGGCTGAGACATTTATCAGCTTTCCACCTTCGATTAATCCGCTGAGCATACTTGTGTAGCTACTACGAGAAGGGATTCTGCAATGATTCTAGACAGTCTATAAGGAAATTTGAGTACTTCTTGTGTGCAGTTTCTGAGTATTAGTTACAGGCCAAGCTACTCGTGAAAAATCTCAAATGTTTACTTTACAAGTGAGGTGCTCGCTTGCCAAAGTCAAGTACTACACCATCACCAGCTAAAAATAAACTAGTGCTCTGAATACTGCTTGTTAATTAATCCTTAAGGCAAGTTCTTTTATCTGTTCCCTTCTTAAACTGTTTTAGACTTTCTAAGTTTTACAAGAATACAACAGTCTCAGCTACTGAAGAGAAGTGCAGAAATAATCTTTCTTTTGTGCTCTTTCCATACCACAACTATCAAAAATTGGAGACAAAAACCCAACAAAAACACCCTACCTGGGTTAGTGCTGCTGAACAATGACGCTGGAAGCAGACTGGCACAGCCTGGTGTTTCTGCAATTCCCATGAGACACAGCTTGCTGAAGTGAGTTAAGGAAAACAAAGATCTCTCCCTAGAATAGAACAGGCTGCCTAACATTTATAGCTGGGAAAAGCAAGATACTCTGACACAGCCACAGCTCACGCTACTTTCCTTTTGAGATCTTTGATGTTACAGTTTACAATTAAGTCTTGACTCTTCTTTCATAGGAAAGAGCTACAAAGAACTCCCATTCTTGCTTATTTTCACTACCAGAAGGGTAAGGTAAGAGGAATACTGAGGCATCTTGCTAGTGATAGAAAAAGAACTGCATGGCCTACACAGCTCATTCTTCTCATCTTTACATGCTGATGGCACTACATTAATATAGGTCTGGTTTTCATAGAGATAAGTTGGAAAACTGGGAGCACACAATGGGGAGACAAGGAAGACTCACTTTAGATTACATTAAAATACTTTCTAAAGATTATAAGAGGTATAAATAGGATTTGAAAGCCACATTTCAAGTTCAGTGAGGTAAATCTGTGACATGACTATGAAAAAGCACAAAATAACCAAACGAAACAATCCCAAAGGCCTAACTAGCTGTGAGCAAGCCCAATGAACTCCTGCCACCTTCTGGATCAGTCCTGAATTGCTTGGCTTTCCCCATGAGACATTACATACATTTCCATACAATGTCCTCTCTTTCAGCACTTCAAAAGCACATCTGTTGCCTGCCATCTCCTGCGTTAAAATCCCCTGTTCTTCCTCTCTTCTGAACTCTGCATTGTCCATTACTGCTTCCTCTACTATACCATCAGCCTCTTCTGAGACAGATCTGCAGAACATGCTCTTAAAGTTGCAGACCGTGATGCCAATGAATTGTCTTGCTCCCATTCTCCTCTTGCCCCAACAACATAGGAATGGTTTACAACAGAAACTAACCAACTACTTTCAAAGACGTCCAATTTACAGAGAAAGTTATTTGCCTTAACCCTCTCTCTTGTTCTTTGCCCCAGCCAATTTTTAAACATCAGATCGACTTGGATGTGGCATGTACACTATTAAGGAAGTAGGAAGCCTCCAGGGCAGGAAACATGGTCTTTCACCTACTATTACACTGAACAGTTCTACACATATCTATAACAGAACCATAGATTTGTCTCATTAGCTCCGACATCTTTATATTTTTATAACTTCCTCTGTTTTACAGAAAACTGAATTTCTGGGGCAACTACATGAGACGTCTTCCTGGAAGTTAGTTGTTCTGTGCAGCATAATGCAGACTTCAAAAAGCTGACGTGAAATTTTTCTGTTTTAAAAAGGATATAAAACATGAGAATCTGGATGAGTCAATGATGCCCAGCACACAGAATTCACCTTCAGACACAAGAAGACATACTATTTTTGTGATCCCTTCGACAATTCATGAAAGGGTATTTCCATGCAAAGATGACATAGAGCTATGTGCTGGGCACACTTCCTTAGCCCACTAAATAGCCCAGTAATGGGACATGAGCATTTTAGCGTCACACTCCTCTCAAATGTAGGAGCAGCATTGAGAAGTCTGTGCAAACACGGATTGAGGCACCAGGCACAACCTCTTATTCAAGGGATCATCCTTAAAAGAATCTGAGCACGAAGAGATTATGAAAGCCTGCTTTAAATATTCTTCATGTTCAAGGATAAACACATTTTCCCAAGATTATTTTTAACAAAGCAGCATGCAAATCTTAGTAATTTCTGGCCCTCAACATCAGTTTTGTCAGCTATGGCCAAGTGCAACTCTGACGTAAGCACTATCCTCAGAAGCTGGTACTTCTACATAGCCTTCCATTCCAATTGTAGCGTAACTTTCCTGAGAACTAACACTGGTACTGAGGACTTTCAGAGACAAATTTACTGTGATTCTGCATTTATCCAAGCTTGACATTGCTAGATCCTTCCATTCTCTCCAAACCCCTTCCCTAACCCTCATGCAGTTCCACCTGGGCCTCCCAAGGAACAGCGTTCTGAGGATGCAATAACTGAAGGAAGCAGGAACAGAACAAAGTACTTTGCGGTTTGTGAAGTAGAGGTTGTCATACATCTCCACAGTGAGAGACTCCTTCCCCAAACCACTGAGGTTGATGATACCATATTTACATCCTCCATGCTCCACATCGTTCACAGTGAATATCCGTTCACAAGCAACATCTGCCTGTAAAATAAAAGCTTACTGGTCACACTTGCCTAGAAACTTACAGAAAAAAACAGCTTGAAGGAGCTGCATTAGGTCTACAATGAAACACTACATTAATTCTGACCCCTTTAATACCGTCAACTTTCCATTCATCTCTCAAAACAGTGGCCAACTACTTTTTATATACATGCACAGAAAAAACATGACTAAGAAAAGGATTTAGTCCTTGAGTAACAGTAAATACTCTTTCCAATTGTATCAGCTCTAGACACTTACTCTGGTTGATTAGTAAGCACAGACAGGTGGTGTTGGTAGAGGACTCAGAACAAAAATTTACATCTTATCAAAAGTACATGTGGAATTCTCCTGCTGTTGGATCACAGCAAAAAGGCTGTTGCTATATTTCAACTTCTCTTTTTTGACACTAAGTTTCTGACTCCCTTCTGGCTTCAGCTACCTATGCAGTGCTCTGTTTACAAGGCCACGAGCTGGTCCTGGAGAGCTTCCTACATAGACTGTGAAAGATATTTGCTCCAGAGACCTCCCCTGCACATGCAGTACCATCAAAACCAGCAGAAACTGTCTTCAGATCATGAGATGTAAAATGATTGCTGATGTTATAGATTCTCTGGGCCACAGACCTTGCCACTCCCAACATTCTTCTCTTCTACTTTCTTCTTCTTTCTCTTAATCCTTTCCACTCCCCCTCCCAGCCCTGCACTAGTTATCCACTCCATTCCTGTTTATTTCTAAGAGAACATGTTGATCAGCTTCAAAAAAAACTGCAACACTTTCATATCCAACCTTTTCATCATTTTCCTTTCTAGGAAAGGTAACAGCCTCTTCCTAACTGTTTATAATCACCAAGCACAGACTTTGAGAACTGACACAACAGGAATAATGCATCTTTGAAAGCAAAATTTGACCTGTGGGATTTGATTACAAGATCATGAATTTTCACTGAAAGTGGGCTCTCTTTATCCTGAAGACTTAATGGTTCTCAACATACCACAATTATTTTAAAATTGTTGGTTCCAGCAACTGAGGAATCTGGACTGCGAATTTCTATCTTCTTCCTCTGCATGCAATTCACTTTTAGTTCATGGACCAGCCTGTAAAAGCAGGAGGGGGAGCAGGAGGAAGAGAAAATTCAGGTAAGCCTAGGTTTAATACCAGTGAAAGGAATTCTGGATAGGATATCCAGAACTGCTTCTCAATCACAGAAGATAAAATGCCTGAACAACTAGCATGATGCAATTTCACTTACATAACTCATGAATATGTGCATCTTCCTCATTCATGGATTTTCATCAACCCCAGCACATCTTTAGTAGCAGAAACAACAAAATAGCAAGTCACTAACTTGCTTTCTGTGCTGTTACTGAATCTGAGCTATCTTAGCTATTCTAACAGGGGGACACGGGGAACAGTCATGTCAGTTGAAGTGCATTCATCTGAAGAAAAGCTGCCCTGTATTCATAAAGCACAATGTGGCAAACCAGCATATATAGAAAAAAATTTGAAGTTTTAAACTCCATTTATCTGAAATTGGGAAACCTCTTCATCTGACTTCTCATCACTTCAGTAATCTGATTATAAAAGAACTATTTTTTTACTACAAGTAATGTGTTCCTCTGTCAACAGTGGAGCAGTAAGAAATGCAAAAAACCTCACAGAAACAGTTGCACTAACAACAAAATTTGGCATTGCAAACAGAAGACAAATCAAATCATTGTACCTGCAGTAACTTGTGGAGCTGAGCAAACCCAGCTGCCTTTTCTGTAACAGCATAGATGAGCTCAGTCCAGCCCTTGTTGTTTTCTGTAAGAGAATAACATGAAAGTGTACTCAGTTATTTGCTTGTTTATGATTCAAACATGGCTATTGGTCTTAGATGTTTGGGATAGTTAGGTAACTTTTTCCTCTAGCCTATATACATTAAAATTTTCAGAACATCTATAGAACACATGCCAGCACCACCTCCCTGGTGTACTGCAGTAAGTAGACAAGAATATATTCCTGAGATGTGGGGTGCTTCTATAAATAGAAGAAAGAGGAAACCCCCAGAAAACAACAGCCATTGTTTTCACTTGACATAATCAGCAGTACCACCCTGAGGTATGAAGTCACCTTCTGGTTTCACTATGACACCTTAAATTCTTATTATACAGCAAAATTTTCTATCACAACAAGACTGTTATTAACTAGGTGGTCTTACTACTGCAGTAAAATACTTCTCCATTCATCATTTTTTTAAATTTCATACAAACACTTTCTGGGGTGACCAAAGGATAGAGTACTTTGCAAAGTTATAGACTAAGCAACCTTTTTGATAATGCTCTGAGAAAGCAAGTATTTAAGGCTCCCAGATAAGAACATTTTGAGTCTAAGTCAGATGTCTGATTCTATAGCCATGTTTTGAGAAGAAAACTATATCCACAGTTCCCATTAACAGTAACGTGGCCAGCAGCTTTTTGGTATCTATGAAACCTAAATTGCTCATGGAAATAGCTAAACCAACTAATTAAAAAAAAAAAGCCAAAACCAAACCAACAGCAACACTTTCACAGTGAAGACTGAGGAGCTGAATAGCTGGTTGAAGTGAGAACTTCATTACCCAAGGAGAAAAATACTACTTGCTTCTTCCAAATGACAGCATACTTAAGCTGACCTGTGATTTGTAAAGTTATAATATACAGCTTTCAGGTCATTAAAAAATATCCTTGTTGGTTATTTTACCCAGATTATAGATATGCAGCATCAGCATTAACTCTGCTGTAACACTTCATCATGAAAAGCATACAGGCTTTCCAGGCATAAACATAAGACCCATCTCAATTTTACCTGTCCATAAAAATTCTTCATGAAAAGACTGTTTCCACAAAGTATCATGAATATTGTTTCTTCAGGGTCCAGGAATATGATATGATGATTTATTAAGCATATGCAAAACTTAAAATCAAGACCCCACTTCACCAATTCAAGACAGGGATTTGAAACCTGGCATCTAATGTCCTGACTCAAGTGTAACTGTTGGACAATCTGCAATTCTGAGCAGTTCCTGTCTCTTTACAAGTTTGTTGTTTGTAATGACTTGCTTTCATTCCTGTGTGGAACAGCCAAACAAAAGGCTTCAAGGACTATAAATTCTCAGCAAAAAAGAAATTTTCATTTCTTCAGACAGCTTAGGGAAATGTACCACAACCAGAATTGAAAGGCTTTAGCTTATAATCTGTCCTGGGCCAGAGCACAATAAAGCCTAATTGCAATCTTTTTCAGAATGTACCTTCTCTTGTTTTTCTTCCTCTTCCAAGAGTCTCAGTCTTTTGCATTCCATCGCCTTGTACTGAATGCTCTCCTTGGTGAGTGGGTTGTAGTTATTATGTCCAGGCAGCAGGCGAAAATACCGGTTCTTTTCTGAGTCATAGTAAAATCCCGGCAGTTCTTAGGGGGAGTGGAAAAAAAAGGTGGCAAAACCCAGGCAAAAATCAGATGCACAACTAAGTTTGTTTATTGCTCTTTGACATCCCACATTTTCATGGGAATGTCAGAGTCACAAGGCTCAAAGCTCTTTCTCCCAGCAGGTCCCAAGCATGATACACAGACTAGGAATAGACAATAGCAACTTAAGGGAAAAAAAGATTATTTACAGTTTCAAATGCAGTGTCATTACACAGGTATGGAAGGGATGTCACCACTGACCAAGATGAAATTCAGACAGATGAGTGAGGCAGAGAAGAAAGGTTTTGCTGCAGAACATAAATGACATTTCTTCATAAATCAGCCATGAGGGCTGCATAGGGTTTGTGTGGCAAGGTTTTGGTAGTGGGGGAGCTGCAGGGATGGCTACTGTGAGAAGCTGCTAGAAGCTTCCCCTATGTCCAACAGAGCCAATGCCAGCTGGCTCCAAGACAGATCTGCTGCTGGCCAAGGCTGAGCCAGTCAGCAACAGTGGTAGCACCTCTGGGATAACATAGTTAAAAAGGGGGAAAAAAGCCCATGCAACAGCAATCGAAGAGAGGAGTGAGAATATGAAAGAGGAACAGATGTCTACAGACACCAAGATCAGTGAAAAAGGAGGAGGGGGAGGAGGTGCTCCAGGCACTGTGGTGAATACTATGGTGAGGCAGGCTCTCCCCCTGCAGCCCATGGAGCTCCATGGTGGATCACATCTCCACCTGCAGCACATAAAGGACCCCACACTGGAGCAGGTGGATGCCCAAAGTAGGCTGTGACCCTGCGAGAAGCCCAGGCTGGAGCAGGCTCTTGGCAGCACCTGTGGACCCATGGTGAGAGGAGCCCACACTGGAGCAGGTTTGCTGGCAGGACTTGTGACCCTGCAGAGGACCCATGCTGGAGCAGATTGTTCCTGAAGGACAGCACTCCGTGGAGGGGACCCAGGCTGAAGCACTTTGTGAAGAACTGCAGCCCGTGGGAAGGACTCGTTGCAGAAGTTTGTGGAGGACTGTCTCTCATGGGAGGGACCCCACACTGGAGCAGGGGAAGGGTGTGAGGAGTCCTCCCCCTGAGGAGGGAGCTGCAGAGAAAGTACATGATGAACTGACTGCAACTCCCATTCCCTATCCCCCTGCACTGCTCAGGGGGAGGAGGTAGAGAAAATCAGGAGGAAGCTGAGCCCAGGAAGAAGGGAGAGGTGGGGGAAAGTGTTCTAAGATTTGGTTTTAGTTTTCATTATCCTACTCTGATTTGATTAGTAATTAAATTAATTAATTTAAATTAATTTCTCCCCAAGTTTGTTTTGCCTGTGACAGTAATTGCTGCATGATCTCCCCCTGCCCTTATGTAGGCCTACGAGCCTTTTGTTGCACCTTCTCTCCCCTGTCCGGCTGAGGAGGGGAGTGATAGAGTGGCTTTGGTGGGCACCTGGCATCCAGCCAGGGTCAGCCCACCACAAGGTGACACTCTTGGTTAAAAGAGTAGGTAGGGCAGTCTCAAACAAACAAACAAACAGAAAACTGACAATGAGGTATCACCCAAACCAAAATAAAGTGATTCACTTCCCAGAACAGACCACTTTCTTCAACACATAGGAGAGATTTAGATACAATCAAGAGTACATTTAGACAATACACAGAGGCTCCTTCCAAAAATAAACTGGGATGAAAGAAACATTCAATTTTAGCGCTTCACTGCCCAGGTAAATTCAGAGGCAGACAGGCAAAATACTTCGACAGATTTATAATGGTACATTGTCCCCAGACAAATTATTTTATTCAGCAGATGTGAGTGTTAACACCTTCATTTCAGGAGTTTTTATTTAAACCTTTATTGACTACCAGAAATTGCTTTTGAAGTAACCTCTTTTTGCTGCTGCTTACAATTGAGCTTCTTGTCAGCATCTTTTAGGTTTCAGCTTAGCAACAAATGACCAAGATTTATTCAGGTCAACAAAAATATAAAGTTAGTGAATGAATTGGTAAGGTTCATAAAAGCACACTGCATTTAGTATACAGAATCTAATTACACAGCAATAAATGTTTTGCAGGATACATCTAACATGCTCACAACCTCTTAAGCACAAAAGGATGATATACCCTGGCTTTGTCTGCTGTTAAGAGGTTAGAAAGTCAGTGGTTTTCAGGACTATTCTGTTGTGGAGAAATGTATGTTCCCACAGGCTTAGCTTTTGCTAGGGTTGTTTAACAAGTCAGGAAACCAGAATGCAAACAGGGCATCTTGCTCAATAGCACTGGTACTGCATCAAGTCTAGTTTCAGCAGTCAACTCCCCAGTAATGAACAAACATTTAGCCAGAGTGTATTTCTTACAGATACAAATACACTGGAGGCATAGAGAGAAGTGATTTCTGCCCCCCCAGCCCTGAAGTGATGGATTTTTTTATAAGACTGAATAACTGGATGCAAGTTGTAATTTTTCATATGCTCTTATTTTCTTTGCTTATTTAATGTTTCTATTGAAAGATGTATTTCATAACATCTTCAGCACATACGAGAAAAGAAACAAAGTTCATTTTCTTCCCAAAGCAACATCTCTGGATTGAGAAACAAATTCTGGCACATGGGAAGCACTTGTGGGCCTGAAAGTGCATTTGGCCCTGCTCTCTAGATTCTCACTACATCTTAGTATATCACCTGATGTTACTTTTCTCTACAAACTTTACTGCTTATATTCTTCCTGTAACACCATACTATTAAAGCAGCTACTACTACTTTTTTGATACAGTCAGCATATAGACAGATTTTTGACCCATAAACATGGTCTCTTACCCGGCACTACAGAGTTCTGTGTTAAACTGGACGAAGAAGGATCTCCACTGCAGCTGGGGCCTGCATTCACTGGGGTCTGGGGTTCCTCCTGTTCTGGCCTGAAAAAATAGCATTGCCTTCAAGACAGGCTGACAATTGTCCTACGCATCTTTCTCACAAAGGATCTAGAAAGCAGCTTGCTATTGACATTAATGGAGTACACTTTTGCAGGGCTGCAATAAGCACGCTGTGCGTATCACCATATACTAAACTATAAAAATGAAACAGTAAAAATATTCAGCTTAAAAACCTCTCAAGAACACTAGATACCAACATCTTAAAAGCCTTAATTACTTGGTACAACATTAAAGGTGGCTGCTGATTCTGCAAGCCTTCCACTCTTTTCAGGGAAACAGTAATTCTGGGCATTTTACTATATCCCGATTAGAAAAAAAACCCACTCTTGAAAGCATGTAAGTTTTCACAGCATAAAGCAAGACACAGCATCAGTAAAACACTGATGTCAGGTCAAAAATATTTTGCCATTCTCTTCTCGACAAGAATTTCAGCGATGAGGTTCAGAAACATGCAACAAACAAAAGTTTAATGAAAAGTCTCTGCTTTTGTAATAAACATTGCAGTTGACAGCACAACTGCAGCTTTCTTCTTTTTGAAATAATTTAAATGGACGGATTCAGTACTGATGAGCAAAATTCCACTGGGATGTTTTCTGAATCACCTGTGCAATTCTCACTTTTTAAAGACAGGTCATATTACATGTCATCTTAAAAGCATTAGGCCAAGATGTTCTACAAGAGATGCAATTTATTGAAAACAAAACAACAAAGAAATTCTAGTTCCCATACCAGCTCTATTGCTGTTTTATTATACAACTTTGAAAATAGTTAAAGAACATAACTGACATACCCACACCAAACCCAAGCACTTTAATTCTATATTCACTGAATTAGGGCCCACTTGCATTTCTAACTTTTCCTACACAAACACAACTAACAGGGCAACTGATATATATGTATATGTGTCTCTCTCTAAAAGTATATTAAAAAAATCCTTAGAGCATTAAAGCAAAAGATTGGCCACTTTTATTCCTGCAGGAAGCACTAAGGAAAGAACACAAGAAAGAAGCCATAAAAGTAGCTCTCAAACAGGCAAGTATAAGTTCTAAAGTTTAAAATGTACTTTTCTGAAAGAATCAGTTTTCAAGGCAGTGGATTGTTCCTGAAACCTTGTTTCACTTTCCTGAACTGCTAGATGTAGCATTATTACCACATTACTTAACACGCTTTCAGACTTTCAGGAAGATCCTTTAATGATAGTTTTTACACTAGTAGACACATGCATAAAACAAACAGGCAGGTGGAATGAAGTACTTGCAAACATTTTTCTTCCCTGAATTATCTTTGCATACTGATGAAGATTTTATGGATGATCAGACACACCTGAAAGGACTAGCCCATGGAACCACATCTCAGTTTAAAATCAATACACAGTTGTGAACATATGATAAATTTCCAGAAATCAGTGCACTTGCACTTCCACTCCCATGAGGGATAACAGCGATAAGAGGAGTACTGTCTACTAGATTTTTAGATGGCAACCCTCCCAGTTCTAGCCACCATTCTGCAAATTTAATTAGGTGTAGCATCTAACAGCTTAACCCATGGTAAGCACAAGCTGCATATACTTGCCTTTCAGTACAGTTATTGTGACTGGGTCTTCTGTACCGATGAGGATGGTAGCTGTGCTTGCGATTACTCCATCTCTGTTTTTCTCTGCTTCTCCAGTAATTTCTCTTCATTTCTACCTATAAAGAAAACATACACACATACTTCAACGCTACTTGCCTCGAGTAGTCCAAGAGACAAGACAGTCTTTTAACATGGCCTCTTTTCAAACAGTTCAAAAAGCTCTGCAGTGGCCAGGAGATCAAAGCCAAGAAAACACATTTTTAAAGATAAATACTTTAAAGTGCAAACGGCATCAGACCTTAAGAAAAGAAAGGCAGAACAGCACCCTGGGCCGTTTGAAGGGAGGCTGAAGGAAGCACGGTAGGGTGTTGACCGCCTCCTGCGTACAGCGCTAATAAACTGCTATTACTAACGGCGGCCAAGTCCCACCGCCGAGCTGAA
>NW_010539716.1:11569-30244 GCF_000687285.1 Phaethon lepturus | reverse complement strand
GGGGTGGCGGGGGGGGCTTAATTTGCTTTGTTTTCCAAACTGTACAGCGTGCTTTGTGGAGTACAATGCTTTGAATTCCTGGTTTGTCAGTTTGAACGTCATTAGAGCCAAAAATAGATATCTGAACATTTGCTCAGCTTGGGACAGCGTTGAAATGAACTCTGCTACCTACACTCAACCCTTTTTGAAGTCTGTACAGACTACGCATATTTTCCTTTTTGAAACAGCTGGTGGATGTGTAGACAGACCTGCCTTCATCCCCTTCCAAGGAAAAAGACAGAAAAATAGATCTCCGCTTTCCCTATGCCTAAGTTAAACAAAAAAAAAAATTTAAAAATCCACTCCTGCTGCCAGACAGAAACTTTGCCTATTCCAGTGGCATAGATACATGCATAAACAAAGACATTTCCTGTACTGGTACAAAGAAATAAACAATTTCCCTAACCCCTCCCGTCATGCAGAGAAAACAATCATACCTTCTCCTGCCCACACCCACCCAATCTTCTCCCTTCACTGTAGCAGAAAGTAAGCTTTGTCTTCCCCAGTATGCTTTGTCTTCCCCGGTATCTCCAGTATGTTTTGTCTTCCCCAGTATCCCCCCAGATGGCCACAGGGACTCCCAACGACCCCTCCCCTTGGCTGCCAAGGGGTATAAATGCTGTTTTCTGATTCAGTATTTTCCCATCATTTTCGCAAAGCAGCACATGCACATCAAAAGCATCAGAATAACACTGTGATAATATCAGTGTTCTTTGTGACATACCTTAAACATTTAAGGAACAGTCAGGAAAAAGCTACTTTTCAAGGTAGTCTGAGGAGGGGAAGAAGCCTATTCACATTCAAGCTAGATAAGAAAAAACTGAAGCTGGTATCAATTATCTTTTCGTAGGGCTTGCAGGAATTCTTACTTCATCTTACTTCCAACTGTCAAAATCACGTATGGCTTCATGCATGTTCGGGGGTTAGTTACTCCTAAACACTGAGGAAAGAGCCCATTAAGTGTTCTGTTTCAACCTCTTTCCAGTCAGGTGTACCATTCACAATCTGCCTTACACAGTTTGTTCAATCTTGGACCACTATGAATACTATGTGAAAAATGGAGTTAGTCTACCACATAGTAAACAATCTTTTAATTAAGTCGGTGTGAACACATCACATTGGTACCTGTCCAGCTGTTCCCTTTCTAAGACTGTGTGCGTTGTAAGCTTTCAGCATTAGTCTATAAGCCTCGGAGTGGGCTTGGGCCTGCCTAGATGCCTCTCTTTCTCTCTCTCCTTCTCTTTCTCCGTCTACAATCCATCCTGGCAGCTGCTGGCAAGGATAGTACCTGATGGAGTCTGAAGTGGAACTCAAGATGAGGGCAAGCACATCTTGATTCCTTCTGAATGCAATACAAGAAACTTCAATTTAAAAGCCTCTTTCATGCAGGATTTAGATTGACAAAGAGGAGGAACATGCTAATATAATTGGAAAATACCTTGGCTGCAAATAGTAATGCCTTTAACGGCCGCCTTCCAAATCATAGTCTCAGATCTACAAAGAAAAGAAGACAGCAAAGCCTAAATACTCAAAGACAAAGCAAAGATTAATTCTTTCATGACAAGTGTTACACTCAGGAATCTGAACTATGTCCTGTTGAGTGGCCACAGAACTTTCTTCTTTCTGATACTGGCCAAATGAACATATCAGCACTTTCCAGACCAGTACTACACAAGATGAGATCAACAGACTTCAGTTCCCAGGACAGAAATATATATTAGGCACCTGACAGGAGAAAGTGTACGGTGCTCAGAAATTAGAAAGGAAAGTGAATCAGGGTTTTCTTGATCCTTTTTCCTGCTCCCTCAGCTTTTATTATCCAAAAGTGTGAACTAACCTGTAATGACAGAAAATTAGTCTTCCCTTTCTTGCAGACAAATCTACCAAGTTGTTCATGAGTGTCAGACTACTTGAAAAGGACTAAAAGGACTTGTAAGGTAGTGTCATCAAAGCACTTGTTTTTAAGAGAAATATCTGAAAACTTTCTTTCCAGATGGGTACCCAAACAGTCCTGCAGGCTGGAATGTGCCAAGTCAGTGGGACACAGGTAGTACTGGTTCTGCACCACAGTGGCCACCTAAGGAAGGAGATGAAGATGTCAGCAATTGGAGGTGCAGGTGGGATCAAGAAGGCTGCTTGCTGCAGCTATCTTGAAGAGGCTTAGGTTGGGCTGTTACAGGTGTCATCCTCCTGTGATAAACTGTACAAAGTGTTCTAGAACAAAAATTAGCAACTATTTGGTAAAAATAAAGTGGTTAAATCATAACCATTGAATGAGAAAATTAAAATTCATTTTAAAAAAAACGGAACCAGAATAGTTTAGAACAAAACGTGTTATCTGCAAAACCTTGTCTAAAAGTATTCCGGCCCACATAATACATTAAAATGCATTAATGAAGATAAAATGCTAGTACAGTGAGGAGAGATACAGAGCATGCTGTGTTTCTTGAGCCATTTGGTCAGGGCCCTTGTGACCAAGATAGACATTAATTCCGAGCGATCTGTGAGGGGTTGCTGAGTCTGTTTTGCCAGGCTACCTTCGGACCCATTTCTTATCTAGTTGTCCTGTTAGAGCACTGTACCTCCTTCGCATTGCTGTGAAATGTCCCATACGAGTCCTCTTACCTCTCTGAGGTGGATGCAGGTTAGGGTTTAATTATATGGGTCTTTGGTATGTAGTTGTAGGGCAAGAGAGGCTGGCCAGTCAGTCACAGAGCATCTCTGCCGCTGTGGCATAAGCAAACGCTTATGTGGTCAGACACCAGGGAATTCCTGAGAAGCCATGCGTATCCAAAGATGCAGTGGTGACTTTGGGGGCTCCCACAGTGACGGGTGCAGTGGGTGATCAGCACCTTGCTATGCTGTGACTGTTCCCACCACTGTTCCAAAAAATTTTTGGCTGAATGACCGCTAGGTAGAGCAGATAGGAGGCTCCTCAAACATATGATGGGGATGGAGGAAGTGGTGCGTAGGGCCATGGTTTAGTGATGGACTTGGTAGTGTTAGCTTAATGGTTGGATTTAGTGATCTTAAGGGTTTTCTCCAACCTCAATGATTCTATGATTCTATGAAAAGGAGAGGTAAGAAAAGCCTAGAAGAAAGAAAGTAAAAATGTATTTTTCTGCCACTTTTTAATCATCCCCTCATACTAAGCAGAATTTGCATAAGAAGTAGAATCTATACTCACTCTCAACATCTTTTAAAATGTTCTAGGACCTAAGCCATTTTAAAATGTATGATTTTTCCCACTGTTTTTGTGGGAAATGTTTCCATCTTAGATGCTGAGCTGGAGACATTAAAACACTTAGGATATGTCTCACCATTGCTTAAACATAGGCCCAAGCCTGTCATCTCAGCCAGTAATCCGTACTTTAAAAGTAAACCCTTAAGCTTAGTAAGTGATTGCTTCAGGAGGCCCTGAACACAATCAGCACCAGGTTCTCATTAATGAGTTGTGGATAATTTAGGCATGAGCAGGACTGGGTACACTACAATGTGATCTTTCAGCAGATCGTGCTGAGAACAGTGTAGGCATTTCAAAATACAGCAACCTACAAATGCTAGCATTGCAGATGTCAGGGCTTGACTAGCTCTCAAACATGCACTTCACTGTGCGGTATACATGTAAGGTTTGCAACTCCACCCTCTCTCTACCTTCCCCAGAAAAGAAAATTCCCAGCAGAGCATCACCTGTAGCTTAGGATAAAATTGTATTTCAATACAATTATAAAAAATGAGGTTATGTATTCAGAGCAAGAGTGCACAGAATCACTGCCACAGATCAGTTTGCTAGTACATATTCATACTGACATGAGGGTATATGAAGCTGAACTGGCTTGCCAGGTTCAGATGTTTGTTGGCCTTTATTCCAGCTCGTGTTCTGTTGTGGCTAAACTTTATTCTCTGTTCAAGGGTTTGCTCTTTCTGCTGTTTAAGAACACATAAGTCATCACTTCTATTACAGTATTAAGACACAACAAAGGATGTTTTAGTGGTCAGTGAGTACACCCTGAAGAGATACTCTGAGATCCTATGACTCTGCATGCATACAAAATTTTTTATTCTTACGCTATCACTCATATTTTGTGGGAGATTATTTCACAATATATTTGTGTTTTAGTGCTGGCAGATTGCATTTTAAGGAAAATGCTTTCCCTTTTTGCCAGACCATGCTAATGTTTCTATGTTTCTGTATAATTTCTGGATTCTTATAACATTAATATTCATTAGAATATTAGACTTACTCCTTTGTGTAAACTCCCAGCATGTATAATGGGAGGAGAAAGGTTTCAGTGTTCCTGTCTCATACAGCAGAAGCAATCCTGGTGGAGTCAGTGGGGTAGCATTAATATAAAACTAATCTCAGGGAAAAAGCCTAATGGTGGCTGATTCTTTTCAGCTGCTGGCACACCCTTCTTTATGTAATCAGAAAAAAGTGAACCTCTGGAACAAGAAAAGAAGGAAATGATGTATGTGTCATTGGCTCTTCTTCTGTGTGGACCCTTCCCACCTCATCTGTGAAGCCCCTCCACTCCCCCAGCTGTGCATACGAGGGAGATGTGATAATTGCAAAGACATAATTTAAAACTACTGGCTTTCATCTCACTTGAACGTTAGTCTTTCCTAAAAAGTCCTATAAAATAACTGTTACTGCAAGTTTAGTATGCAGATGATAGTTAGGATTTCTATCAAATTGTGTCAGAGAGAAACCGCAAACGTGTTAAACTTTGTAGTGTTCTCTGAATTCAGTTTCCTTTTCTAACCACCTTGAAAATCAATATAGAAACTCGGTGTAATCTTTCTTGCACTCACTGTGTGGGCTACTCAGTTTCAAAACCAGCTGTTCACACACAAGGTTAGTTCCAGCTGTTGAAACCCTGGTAACCTTTGCTTGTCCAATTCCACGTGTGAAAGTGAGAGAGACTTAACTTTAAAGGGTTATGGGAGTCAGTTACTCCCCATAGCAGCATTTCATAGAAGCTGGGATTTAATTCTGTCAGGTCCTGAGATGTTTCAGCTCCCCTGAGTCAGGGAGCCCAGTATCTCACAGGGTGCACTGAAATGGAGAAATTACATATCTCACGCACTTGTGATAAAGCTCATTAAAATCATTAAAATCACTGATCTATGAAAGTACAAAAGTGAGACATAATTAAAAGAAAATGGGTCAGAGGAATGCAGAATCCAGAAAGAACTCTGACCAAGTTCTTTTCCTCACTCAGGCTTTCTTTGGGCAGAATTTATTAATATTAGATTTAATAAAAATGAAAAAGAATCATTAAGCCCAGGGCCTGAGTGTTATATTATTAACTAGTGTAATCTATTGTCAGGATTTACATGGTGACTTTTGAGTTAAACCCTGAGTAAACCACCTGCTGAAAAGCAAATTTAAGGCTACTTAAATGCTGGGAAAGAACTTTCTCATTAAAATATAATCAAGGTTTGTTAGGGCAACAAGAAAAGAACCAACCTGATGTACTGAATTAAACTGAGCTCTGCTCAAAGTGGGAACTGAAGGTATCAGCCAGCTGTGGAGAGTTCTTCAGCTCCTGATTCACAGAGTGTAATCCCTACATGGACTTAACTTGGGGAACACAGACTACATCTGTTGAGTGCACCTGATAAGAGGAGCCGTGGGCCATGTTTCCTAAGGATGGTATGCACAACATACACAGTACTTTTTCTTCAGTAATGAGCCTCCTTACCCTTCTCCATTTATCTCGGGAGTGTAAAAAGTATTTTAAGTGGGCATGGTCAGACTGATATTTGAGGAACAAGAAGGGATGTACAGGCCTGTATTTATATTGGGGATGGAAAGTTAAGAGAGATCTTCGCAATGCCCCCTTCAGCACTGTACTACTGGTCCTTTGGTGCGTAAGAATCGTAAGCTGCCCAGCCTCTCATTTAGACGGCTGCGTGAACGCGTGGCAGATGTGTGTATTCAGATGTGAAGAGAGGGAGGGGAAAAATAGCAAATACATGATGTAAAAAAGAAACAGAGGCTTTAATTCACTATCACCATTTGTAATCTCCTTCCAAAGGAACAAATGTGCACATTAACACACAAACAGTTCACAATCAATTCAGAAAACTGCAACATAAAAATCATTGTATAATTCGGAAAATTAAGTAAACAAAGGAGAATTCCTGCAGATGTTCTACAAATAGAGAAAAAGAAAATGGAGGCCCAAGGGAATACTTCGGTATGTGTGCTACTTTATTAGTAAAATTAACACCAGTGATTTCAAAAGGACCACTCACACACAGTCCCACCTGTGATTAGGATCGGGGCTTGTAATCATAGAACAAATTATTTGCTTATCTGTGATTTTAATTTTAATTTGCAGAAAGGCACAGGTTGCTAACTACAGGTAACTCCCTATAAACAGATTTAGTTGAGTGTGAAATGGGTAATGTTAAACATTTGGGGCTAGGTCTAGTAAGTGCTTAGCTCATAAAAGGAAATCACATGGCAGAAAAGATAGGTGCCAATGTTCATTCCAGTGCTTGGAAAAGTGTGCTGCAGAGTGTGAAAGCAGGCAGACAGAAACCACAGTGACGGGAATATCCCAGAGATCTCACCTTGCACGAGCTGGCCAGCTCAAGAACATCTTCTAGAGATGTCATCTGCATATTCTTTAGAGAAAAAAAGTCACTGTCATCATGGAGTCCCCTTCTGTACAATAAACTAATGGCAAAAGCACTCATTTGGGAAAGTTCAGTACCTTCAACCTTCAGCCTCTGAAGGTGTGCAATAAACTACAAGCTGCTGAATCTGGAAACAGGAATTCATGACTCACTGGGCCGGAGAGAAAATGAGTTACAGAAGAGAAAAATTAGAGTAAAGAAGAAAAAGACTGTTGCTGTGAGGATAGACTTTAAAAGTGTTTTTTAATGTTGCATACAGCACAGTCATATTCTATCTCCCCAGTCATGCAATGTGCAAAGTTTTTCTCAGTCGCTGGAATCAGAATGAGTATTTTCAAATGGAGTTTAACTTCAGTTTGTAAAGGCTAATGATCTATTTCTGTAAACAGAAAACACACTGAAAAACAGGCAGTAAATACTTAAGAGGCAGGAAAGAAGATAATATAGGGTAGGAAAGATAACATGAAAAAGATTGTGGAAAGCCACATAGAAAGAGTAAAAAGAATAAAGCTAAGAAGAAAAACATAATAATCTTGTATTTTCTGACATTAGCTTCCTGGTAGTGTGGCCTCTGTCTTTTTCTGTCTCACCATTCAGTGCTGCTTCCACTTGCGCTCTCCTGTTTTAAGTCAACTTTTTGTCTCCTACTTCTTGCCTGTCTTTGCTCTCCTAGCATTGCCCTTCAGTCAAGGGGGAGGCTGCAGATGGACCACAGCCCTGCACTGCCACACTGTCCATCTCCCAACAAATTGTGCCATCACAGGGCTGCTCCCTTCCAGGAATCAGTGTGGGTGGAGATTGGAGTCCTGCTATCTGCAGGGCATCAGCTAGGAGAAAGGAGAGCTGGAAGTGTGAGAGGATGACTGGGCAGGATCAGTGGGCTTAAGAGGGCTGAGTGAAGTTTCAGGGACTTCCCTGAATAGAAATAGCTCACGATTTCCTCAGTTTCTTTCCAGAGGGCTCTGTGCTAGTCCTACTCCTACAGATGCAGAATTTATGTCTGGGGCACTTGCCCATGAGAGTAGCTGCAGCCCAAGGAAGCACAGGGGAATGGGCACCCAGGTAGTGGCAGTGGCAGCCTATTGGTGAGGGAATTGGGGCACTGATAGGTAAATTTAAAAAAAGACATTTTCTAAGGAACTGACTTCTTGAAAGCTCATTAGTTTCAGGTCAATCAATTTTTGCTAAATCCATATTTTATTTTATCCCATTTTCTATTTATTTCTAGGTCCTTCCTTCCCTCACTGCTGACTTTGATAGATTTGTCCAGTCTGCAATTGCAGGGATGAGTTCTTCCCATATGCTGAGGTCCTCCTCTTCCACTGTCGTGTCATGGAGGACTATAAAATGAACGGTACCCTGACAGCCAGGTGTTTGTCGTTGCAGTGACATCTTCACTATTAGCTTTCTGGATAAGACTATCACCTTGCACTTAAATTGCTCAGTAAGGCACACCAAGCTTCTTGTCACTGTGCAATAACCTGTATAGCGTGATGGTCTCCACATTCCTGAGAAACACTTTATTGCAAGTTGACAAAAATTCAGAGCTTCTGAACCCAATGACACCTCAAAATGGCATGATCAAAAGGGTGAATTCCTTAACCACTGGATACTTAAAGATTCATTAAGGCAGCAAGGTGTCATGAAAAGAAATGTGTGTCTTATGGAAGTTTTAATGGGGTGCCAGACTGGCGACTAAATTGCAGTTTCAAGAATATGTACTAGGTCAGTGGTCTGTTTCTGAGAGGTAACACAGGTCATGTGTTATGTGAGGTTACAGCACAGGTCTAAGACATCTTCAGTACCTGGGGAGTGCCACTGAACACAGAGAGAATATATATATTGCTGAAAAGAAAGTTAAAACATTTTTTCAAAGCAAATGCTCCTCTCCAGGTTTTTAATGAAGTAATTCAGTATAAATATGTTCCTCTAACTTTTTTTTATTTATTTATTTTAGAGATGAAAGTCTACATGGCAAAATGTCAGAACCATAGGAAGCAAACCAGAGGACTGGAGGCACAGGAGCTGATAAGAATGGAGCACCCTTCTTCCAAGGATAGCTGTTTATTTTTTAATTATTATTTTTTTAAATAATAATCCTCTTTTGGCTTTTAGCTGAAGTTGTAGTTGCTGCTTCCAAGACTTAAAGTAGAAATTCCTCACTGCTCCACAGCTTTTCCCAAATCCTGTAAGAATACAAAATCTTTTGGTCCATTTTCTAGAGTTTTCCCATGGCATTCGGTTCAAAAGAGTTTTCTCTTTTTTCAGGCTGAAAGTAGGGGTGCAGAGAAGTAAGCACGGAGGCAAATCATTGCTTCATATATGTACATTTTCTTTTTTTTTAATCAAAAGATAAATGATCAAAACATGTTGATCCATTGAGAAAGTAAGCCTTCTGAGTAAATATTCATCTATCATAGCATTAGGTGTACTGTAATAACATCAGCTGAATATAACAGATCCCACATGCTCACTTCTAGGGAGCTAATAGCAGTGGAGAGGAACTTGTTTGACAAGACAGCCAATTCACAATTCATAGTGGCCATCAACATCAGGCATGACACCTTACTGCTTCATGCTCTTTACAGAGAAAGTCATAAATATTTAGAAGTTTGCTGTGCAGATTAGCATGGAGAGGTAAAGAAACTTCCTCAATTTATTTTGATCTATCCTCATGAAAATTTGAACACTTTCTTTGCTACTGTGGAACAAAATCCCCCAAAATCTACATAAGAGGATAACTGGAGGATCAACAGAATATCTCAACCATGAAACATGACAATCTTTGAACACACCTCCAGTTGAGATGAAACATTTACTTGGGAAACAAACCCAAAAGTTAACCTCAAGCAATCAAATCTCCCACAAGGAGGCCTTTTCATTTCCCATCTTCCCCAAGCACTGTGATGTGCAGTCTTTGAAATGACAGTAGCTGCAAAAGTCAGGGGTTCAGGCAGAGAACGTGCCCTAGGGACATGCTGTGATTCCAGCAGCTGTGAGGAAAATATCAACTTGCAAAACAGCACCTAATGCAGCACCTCTGCCATGAGCATCACATGGAAAAAAGTAAAGATAATTCCCAAAAAGCCAGCCATCTACAATCACTTGCTAGTAACTTGTGTGAGAATGTCTATCAGTTGCATAAATGCTGTTCACAAAACTCACTGATTAAAACAGAATTGCTTTGGCCATTCATCTAGAAGTATAAAGCATTCTGAAATCAGGTGCCTCACTAAACTCTGGATATCACATGTCTGTTCTCAAACACTGCCCTTTCTTCTGAGTATTGTATATTTTAACCAGAAAATAACACTGAGGTCCAGTTTTCTTTAAGAGCAGATTTAGAGTATGACAACTTCTACTTTTGAAAGTAGATTGCTTTAGACACCTCTGGGCCTTGCTCTAAATATAAATCACCCATGCAGTATGCTTGTCAGCTTAGGCCAGACATGTCATACAAGGGTTGGTTGGTTTTTGGTGGTTTTTTTTTTTCACCTAGATATAAGCAAACCTTAATGTAGAAACTTGAAAAACAACCAGACTACTGTCATCTTCAGTTGAGAGAAAGAAACAGAAGCACTAAACTGAAGCCCTTCTTTCCCATATGGCTCATAAAATGTCAGAACTGCCATTTTCTTCTTCTGAAGTGATTTTGAGGGTAATTTCCATTTTGATACAAATCCCAGGGAAGTAGACAGAACATCCTGACATTGCTTTTTTCATAGCAGAAGAAGGGCCTGGTATGAGACTGAATCATAAGTACCACACATTATGGCAAACACATAATTCTCTGTGCCCCGAATGGGAATGCTCAGTACCAGCACAGTCCTGGTAGATCTTTAAACAAATGTCCTCTTCATCCAGCTCTAATTAGGAAACATGACTTTGCTATGCTGTTCCCAGTGATATTGCCCAAGATCAACAAAATTACCTTTCTAAAAGCTGTATCTTTAAAATCTGTTTCAAATCAATGATATCCATTGGTTCATAGCGCATATAGTCTGTGCTTGCAAAAAAATTAGCGTTGTATCTTTAAAGATTGCATGTTTCCTTTGAGATTGACACTGATTTCAGCAGGGCCATGGACAAAAATATCATGAGTGCTGCAAGCCTCACATGGGGCTCCGTCCTCAACAGTGCCTCTTTGCACACCCATGACAAGCCCTAACCTTTCCTCCCACCCTCAAGTGTCTGTGACTTTTCCCCCTCAGGCTGTGATTGCCCCATCTTTTCATTTTTGAGGCTTTGCAGGCTTTGATGCTGTTATAGACAGGGCTGGAAGCCAGGAGCAGGGGAAGGATGTAGAGTGTGGAGAAGGATGTGTTGAGATTGAGAGGGAAACTAGGGAATTCAGTATTTGCCACAGCCTGCCAGTATCAAGCCAATGCACAGTGTCAATGGGGAGGTGTGGACTGAAGGGATAGATGGATGTGCTGGTAGAGCAGAGCTCCGGGAAGAGGGGTGTCTTTGTGGGTAAATAGACTGCATACTACAGTTAAGGTTTCTTACTCCATTTAGTAATACCAAGGAATCTTTGTCAGTTCCTGCAGACTTTTTCACAACATATGGGGTACTGTTTTCATATGCAATATGAAAGAATCTGGCAGGCATAAACAACTTCTTCAAAAAGAAATTATGACCTTGACTGCAGAAGAATGGATTGATGACCTAAACACTACAAGCTGTGAGAATGGGCTGGTGAGACTCATTCTCACTTTTGATGTGAAGGAAATGAACTATTTGGATCTCCAGGAACCTCCAATCACACTCGAGTGACACACAAAGTTGACAACTCTATTTGGTAATTCAGATCTTCCTGTAGGTTTTGTCTTTCTAGCCCATCTGTCAAAAAGATACAAACTCCACACATTTAACAAAATGGTGAAGGGGAAGCAGTTATAGCTGCAGACAAGAATTAGTCAAGTCTGTGCTACCTGGTGACTCTGATCTCCTCTTTGTTACCATTTCTTTCACCTTGCAAGCTTTCCTAATCAATGCTCTTTTATCGGAGTCTTGTCCTTGTTCTGTATTTGAAGATCAGCTGAGATATCCTTAGTGTAACCAATCTATCAGCTGGATCTAGATTAACCATTCTATTTTCAGCCCACAGGCATTTTTCTTGTTAGACAGCTGAAGAGCAGCTTCTGAATCTAGACTGGCTCTTCAAAGTTCACCTTGCACAACATCATCTCAACTGCAAGCGAGAGAAAAGGATATGAGAAAACGCAGCTATTGTCAGAAGTGGAAACAACTGCAAAAGCGGGTCATGAGAGTATTCTACAGCAGAAGCTCTAAATCTAGGAAATGGGTCAAAATGTAAATTACACCAGAACTCTCAGCACCTACCTGGGACAAGTGCCCATCTGCACATTGATTTCAAACATGCAGATTCATAGATTTTAAGTTCAGATGGCTCTACGGTGATCACCTGGTCTGAAGTCCTATGTAATACAGGACTTAGGACTCACCAAAGAAAAATCCTTCTTTAGACCCCACATCAGTACTTGAAACAGACTATACCTTTAAAAAAAAAAAAAAAATCTTATTTCCAGTGTTGGAGAATTAATCTTAAGCCCTGTGTGTTGAATTTCAGTGATTGTCCCCATTGTTACACTTTGATTTTATTTCTGGTCTGAATTTGTCTAGTTTCAACTTCCAGCAATTAGTTCAATTTTGTGTCTGATTTGAGTGCACTCTGTTACCAAATTTCAGCTCCCCACTTAGATTAGCAAAGGCTCAGGCTTCCCCTGTATTCACATTGCATATCATTTGTGTGTGGTCAGTAGATAGAAAGTGAGATTTATGGTGTATACATTCAATAAAAATAATAAATACTTCAAGATCAATTAATAAAGTATTGCTGAATATATGTATTTTTTTCAGAATGGACATTAACAGTCCTCATTCCTGGGCTGTACAGGTCAGATTTTGCTTGCTGCCTGCAGTTTGTATTGTAAATGTTACTGTGTAGAACAACCTCACATTCTTCCCCTCAATTACAAAAATCAGGTTGTTTTGATTCTTGAGAAAAATGACACATGCAAAAAAAAAAAAAAAGCAAAAACCACCAACCCAAAACAATTCATTAAATTTGCCTGACTGATAGATTATATTTCACCATCCATAGCAGAAAATAAATATGTAACTCAGAAAGTAACAACAGACACACAAATCACACAAATCTTGCTTCCCAGAGCTATTAGCCATTTATTTCTGAGCATAACCTCATTTATTTTTGTAACCCTTACCTCAATTTCAAAAGAAATGTATGATGTTGTAGCTAATTTCATCCTGATACCAAAGCTAATTTACCTTGCCTTTGCATGTAGCATCAAGTAGCTGGAAAAGACTATTTTATTTGGATAGAGCTATGGTAAAAGTGCTCATAATATTCTGCATGTGTACAAGGTGTTTTCCCTGCAACTTAGAACTGGTTGATCCCATTCTGTGCTTCACATTTTTCAGGTCTGATCCTATTCCATTGTACTCTGTCAGGGATACTATGCTACTCTTACTAATGACAGCAGCATTGGAGGTTTTAGGCACTACATTAAAATACTCCCAGGTGAGAGGAGAAGCACTTCGCAGCCTCTGTCAGAGACCAAAACAGCTACAGAAAATACAAGGCAGATCAAAACCAAGTCCAGTAGGA
Organism: Phaethon lepturus; assembly: GCF_000687285.1. NCBI lineage: Eukaryota > Metazoa > Chordata > Aves > Phaethontiformes > Phaethontidae > Phaethon > Phaethon lepturus. The sequence continues at coordinate 16,905 of NW_010539716.1, read as the reverse complement.
TTATTCGTGTGACTATGTTAATAGGATGGGATCTTCTGAAATGCCTTTGGATTCTTTTGGATGAAGTGAGTTATGCTCAGGTAAACGTAAGTGACCAGTGTGGAATTTAAAAATTTTTTTTCTGAGTGATTTCAAAATCCTTTTGACAGTGCAATGGTGAATTAAAAAGCTAGTATATTCACTTGTTTGGTGCTCAGGGCTGGACAGTGAAAAATACATAATTTCTATATTGCCCAGGTTAAGACTTTAGAAGCATTTTTCTTTAAATCAGTTTACCTCACCAGTGACACAAAATCCTTGCTTGTACAAAATAAAGTATCACTTAAAATCTATTTTATATGGTATTTAATATATCACAGTCACACTACAAAGCTGTTGAGAGTAAAGGCATAAAATATGTGATGTACATGGTATAACTACATAATTGGATGATGTATGTTAAAAAAATTCCAGCCAATGAGAGGAAAGCAAATCTTTCCAAACAGCATAGGGTGCACTAGAACATAAATAAGTAGATATATGTTTTTGTGGGTTTTTTCCATTGCTTTTGGAAAAACCTCTATACAACACCGAGGTATTTTTAAGCAAATAGAAGTACCAGGACACACGAAAAACATTTTCTGTGGGTTTATACAAACTAAGAACAATCAAAAAAGGCAGCAGCAACAGAAATAGTGAATATTTACCCTCCATGCTTGCAGAGGCATTTTTTAATGCAGAATAAAAGAAGGGTGAAATTCAAAACCAAGTGCTTCACAGGTGCAAAATAGATTAACACACCAACATTGCTTGCCAGTGTTTGTGGATATGAATGGGACCAAACAAGGTGCACTGAGGCCGCTTGACGTGACTTCACACAATTGTGGCAGTGAGAAAGAACCTCACAAAGACTATAATTGTTATTTATGACCTTATTGAGACCTCTCTTCGCAGTCAGGAGAGAGGTTTATATCAATGGCAGTTAGGCTTGCAAATATCCATGGGTATACTAGGGAAACATGAATTGAAATAAGATATGTGAAGAAAAGAAACAAATGTGAGCATTTCAAAAATTACAAATGCATTTCAGAGCAGATAGTTCAAATTAATAATGTGGTATTGGCTATTCAGGCATTTACTGGGAAATAAAGAAAAAAACCACAGTGTTCTGATTGTTAAGGCTTTTTCTCTTCCTATCAATAGGACAGGCATCAGCAGACTCCTGATCCAGAAAGGCACCAGCGTCTGTTTGGCTCCCCACCAGTGCTTGTCACACCTTGGGGCATGGCTGAGAGCAGGAACGGAGCACGATGCACGCTAACACACCAAGTGCGGTACTTGTCACATGAGAAAAAGATCCAGAGGTCTCCTGAGGGAGTCTCATGCTTGTTCTTAGAGGGTCTGAGTGTTTCTGACTAAGCTCAGCCAGGTCTAAGAAGGCTTGGCAGGGGAGCAGGGCATGGCTGTCCAGCCCTCAAGGGGCCCTAGCACCATTCTGGCAGATGGGCACAGAAAGTCTCTGGGGATGCGCTCCTGGGGTAAAGACCAAAATATAGCTGGGAATTTCAGTCTTGAGGTGCACAGCTTGAAAGACCTTGCTTTATTTATGACAGTGCATGCGCCAGACATTCTGATATAAGAAGTCTCTGGATAGGAACCTCAAGTTGGGGGCACACCAAGGCAGCCATCCTTGTTATCCAAAGGTACATAGAAGTTGCTTGACTGCTGCTACTATCTTCAATGGCACATAGCAGGTTCCCCTCCAATGCATGTGGTGGTGGGCTCTGATAGCTGGTGTTCAGGTAATAATATGTTCTGCACTTCTGTCATTTTGTCAGTTGGGGTTGAGCAGGAAGATCAAAAGCACTGGGTTAGTCCCAGGGCCTTTGACCTGGGACGCTTGTAATTTATCCATGGAAGAAGTAGATGAAGTGTGGCCCTAAAATTATGGAAGCATAGGATAGACATCAGAATATTGCACTTCAAAACAGAGAGGTTCTGGAGGGCACACTAGTGATAGTAGTGACTACCAAGGAAATGGCTTCAATTTTATGTATTATTAAATTTGTTGAATAACTAGGAGATAGCCATACAAAAAGAAAACATGCCTCATTAAGTTATCATACATATATACATAGCAATGATGGTTCACCTTCAGGCTGTGGCTATCAAATCTCAAGGCATTTTTTTTCTCAAAAGTACTGACTATGGGATTTCTTTCTCCCTACATCTGCTGCTGCCAAAGTATGTCAAGGTCAATCAGCGCAAAGTGGCACAGGTCCAAGCACCAGTGTGACTGACTGAAGCATGGTAGTGGTATGGTTGTCATTGGAAAGAGTCTGTTTGAACAATAAGTGAAAATAGTTGTATAAAGCAAAAATGTTTGGCACTACGTAGTATGAAAAGTTGAGTATAGGCATCTAAAAATTCAGCGTTGTGATTTTATGCACCCACTTTTGAGGAATGTCATGGTTACAGGTTATTGTGGACAGCATCTCCTGAAAACCAAGTTCTCTCCAGATTCTGCAGGAAATAATTTTATTTTGATAGTTTCCAGGTTGTTGAACAACATGCCAAAATTTTGCATGGAGTATATCCTGTATCTTCCTGATACAGAACTGGAGGAGCTGGAGTTTTAGTCATCAGGAGCAGTAGTCCTCTCTGCCAATATTAGCCATCTTAAAGTTTGGTTCCCAGTATAAATTAATCTTTTGTTTGTCTTCCCTTATCAAGGAAGAGAAATAGGCATCTCTAGAGTACCTCACCAGTGCCTTTTTTTTTCACATTTAAGACAGTTTTTTGTGTTTTTATCTCCAGAGATTCAATAGGCTAAAACCAGGTAACTTCCCATGTAGTGAATAGGCTATGCTATGTCCATTCAGGCTCTGCAGGTATAATGAAAAAGGCAATTTCAAACAGCAGCTTGAAGGAAAAGGTTGGTTATTTTTGTTTACGACAGGGGTATCTTCCTTCTTGTGCTTCATAGGTACATAAAACAGAGCATGCAAATCAAAACCATTTCCAAATATAGCTCTGCTCTTGGCTTGGAGGTTGCTTGTGACACTAGAAAACGGCACTATACGAATGACATAATGAAATGTCTTCCAGTCGAAAAGGTAGCAGATCCTCACAGAATTAAATCTCCAAGAATTAGAACAAATTTAGCAATCCTTTTTGTAGGATAAAGAAGTACTTAGCATACAGCCTTGATAAAATTGTAAATTTTTTAAACTAATGAGAGGTTTTTAGTAGGCTAGCCTAGGAGTTTGGTGTCACAGTATATATTTAACTGGATGTAGTTTCTTCAATAAAGCTGCCAGTTTTTTCATTAGCCCTGCGTTCATGAACCAGCAGTTGTTTGTTAAAACTTTAACTTTCTATTTTTGTGCATGAGTTTCTGCCAAAGGTTTTGAAGACTGTTTTATCTCTCATCTGTGTTTTTCAGGCTATGCATATTGCATCTAAAGTTTGAGGTAGGTTTTCTGGGACAAGTTATCTAGGACATTTCATTCCATTTAAACCTACTCTTCCAGTCTTACTTTCTTTGTACAATACCGTGTAAATACTTGATAACAGTTCTATATGCATAAGCAAAACACTATCAGCCATTTCCCTGTTATAATATCAATTTTGTGAAAGACTTAAAATTCTCCAGGCTGTTTAGCCTGTGCTCCATGTTTAAACATGCTCCAATTGCGGACTGCTACACACATTCATCACTTCTATGCACTGCTTCTGCACATAGAGTTGTTACTGCTTCAGAGCAGCTGGTCATGCATGATTATAAGCAGATATAGCTCTACTTTCATCCTGTCTTCAATCTTGATGTATCTGTCCTCTGCTGAAAATAAGTAACGCGGCTTCATGACAATTCAAGTGTCATCATACTGTGTTAACAAGGCCTGCGTATCAGGATCAGGAGGAAATGTGTTGACACATTGTTTACAACCATCCTCTGTGGACGTCAAAAATTGACTCTCCTTTCACTCACATTTATTTTACACTGGGGCAATTCCACTGGGTTTACAGGTACTTTTCCTTGATAGCCATCTGAGAAGAGAATCAGATTCGAAATTCGCTGGTGCAGCTCATTCTGCTCATTCTGGATTTGAATGTTAGTTTAAGATCTCAAACTTGAAGAAAGTTTTGAATTATTTACTTTGTGAACAGTTGGTTTAAACATAAAAGTGTAAACATAATAGTGTAGTTTTAAATATAAAAAAAAATGTTTGAATGTACAAGTGTAAGCATAATAAAACATAAGCTTGATATTCATGTGAACCATATTTTTTTTAATCCCTGAGTACTTAAGGTCAACAATTTGGTCTGGCCTTCAAATATGGACTAGTGATTTCAATTTTAAGTCCCTGATTTGTCATTTTTACATTGAGACTTAAAAGAAATTCCTTTTTTTTTCTCAGTGTTTAAAACCTGTTCTATTTTTAAAGTATTATTGTATGGGTGAGGTGCATCTAGAAATAAGCAGCAAAAATACAGATTCCTCTGTATATTTTGGTCACTGTTGTCACAGTCTCCAGTTTCAGAAGCTTCAGCACCCATCAAGATGTCCCCCACTACCCGATAACCACCTGCTTATGGTCTTTTACTCCTCAGCTGATCTCAGACAGACTGGTGGTACTCACTTAACTGCCTTAAATACCATTCCCACTCCAGCTTTTGGGGTTTCTGTCTTTCCTCTTTCAGACGTTGTGTTTGCCAGTCACAGAAATCTATGACTTCACTGCTGCAGGTGTCCTCCTCTCTCTCTTATGTTGATTTTCCACATTCCCTCTGCTCTTCTCACACCTTCTTCACTCTTCTTCTTGCATCAGGCCTGTTCCTCTGTGCATGTTTTTTCCCTCCCTCTTTTTTTACCACAGCCATCCATGTCATTGCTGCAGTATGGCTCTGGAGGGAAACTATGACACTTCCCATTTCCTCGCTCCTCCCCACAGGATCCTCTTTATTCCTTTAATGAAAAGAAATCAGGGAGGAGAGGGAGATGGGCAGCTGAATTGTAATCTCCACTAGCATGAGTTCATTGGCCTCATCTTTTCTGCACTGTAATACCTCTATTATTCTCTTCTGACTCATATAAACCATGCCTGGTAATATCAGCCTTCTTCCACATCTTGCCAATACCATCATCCCCTCGGTATGATCTCTTCTGTGGGCTTCCCTGTCCTTTCATTCCACGACAGAAAAGCTCTTGATTTTGCTGTCATCTCACTGTTGCCTGTGTTCCAATTTGCCCCTTCTCTCGTTGCTCTCCCCTGGTGGCATAGTTGAGAGGAAATGAAGTCCACCAGCTTCTACTTTGGGCAGAAAAAGTGCTTTTCCGCTTCTCCCTGCCCAGC